>NC_072396.2:50295151-50598181 GCF_028885625.2 Pongo pygmaeus | reverse complement strand
CACGCCCAGCTAATTTTTTGTATTTTTAGTAGAGATGGGGTTTCCCCATGTTAGCCAGGCTAGTCTCGAACTCCTGACCTCAAGTGATCCACCCGCCTCGGCCTCCCAAAGTGCTGGGATTATAGGCATGAGCCACCACGCCCGGCCACAAGGTATGCATTTTTTAAGAGAGGGGAGAGGTAAATATTATATTATTGTTGTGCTCTGTACTAGCTCAATTGCCTATATAGGACCAAGTCAATTCTTGAGGGCCAAATTTTAATGGAGACATGAATGAACCTGAGTATATCCCAAATAAGGCAACTAAGAAGGTTAAATATCTGGAAATTGTGTCATATAAAGAACACTAGAAGGAATGCAAAGTATGCAGTTTTAAAAAGATAAGATGTGGCAGATAGAAAGGACAAGTTAGATAATAATTATAATGTAGGCTAAAATATAATGATAATATTAAATACCTTGTAGTAGGTAACATATCACTTTACAGCTTACAATGTGCTTTCATACAAGTGTCCTTACCTGTCCCGTATCTGAAAGGCTAGCAAGTGGGGAAAGGGTTATACTTTCCTCTGTGCAGCCACAGTGGTTAGAGATAACAGAGACAGGTTTCAGCTCAATATAAGGAAGGATTTTCAAGCATTTCAATATCCATGACAACGGAATAACAACAGCAAAAGCAACAAGAGGCTAGTAGACATAGTACTATACATTTATTAGCTGATTTAATGATCCCAACACTCCTGTGAGGCAGATACTATTATCCCCATCTTACAGATGAGAAAACTAAAGCACAGAGGAGTAAAATGTGGCTATAACCACAGCTAGTCAAGTGTCAGAGCTAGAATTCAAATCCAGGCAGACCCACTCCAGAGTCACTGCTTGTGGGGTAGCTAGAACAATCACCTGCTAAGGCCACTGCAGGGTGAGTGGCATGCCAGCCTTAGTCAGAGGCTGCACTAGATCAAAGGTAAGACAATAGGATTTTAAGAATCTTGGAAGATTAGGCCTGTTTGGATTCAAAACCCAGTGTGGAACCCTTCTGGAAGTGGCATGGCTCCAGTCTAAGGCTAATATTAGCTCTAATGTCTTAAAGCAGATTGGTCCTAAAGCAGAGTGAAGGCAAGAGAATCAGGCTCAAAGAATTAAGACAGACCTTTGGAATAGTGGTACAGTTCCATACAGACTGGGATTGGTTTTTGGCTTTCCCAGAATTTGTCAATTTGAAGATCCATTAGAAGATCAGTCTCATCATAACCAAATCACAAAAGTATCTGTGTACTATTTACTATTCGAACCCCTGCCCCCATCAACTGATGAAACATATATCAAAATAGCAAAATTCACTACAGTTTGACAGTTTTAATTAACAAGTTCTCCCAGCTCAAACAACATAAATTGAGATTTCTACCTCTGGGGAAATAGAGCAGTAGGGTTTTCCGTCATTAAATATTAAAAAAAGAAAGAAACCTGCCATGTTGAAAGTCAGTTTAATAGTTCCTAAGTTGAACTGTCTTTGGAGTACACAGTAAGTACGTCATTAAAAGTAAAGACAGAATGTAAGATACTGAGTCAAATCTAGATGAATGTCTGAAAAATAAATTGAACAGTGGAAAGCACACGAAAGTCATTACAATAAACAAGGAGTATTCAAAAGCAGTCAAATTATCTGAGACTTTTAACAGTGGCTATGCTTATGGTACCTCATGGGGGACTCATGGGCTGGGGGGTGACTATCTAAACAGCTAATCGGAAGCTGTTTAAAAAAAAAAACAAACATGCCAAGTCTGTAAAACACAAATACATTGTTGGGTGTCTACAGATATGTGTATTCCCATCCTCAGGGTTCTGGTTGGAGCTTAAAGGGTACAGGTTTCAACTAAGGGCCATAGAGCTTTGACTGTTTTAGAAACAGAGGCAACAGTCAGTCCACAAGACGAGGCAAGAAGCTGAGGTCGACACTGCCTACAAGGGGCATAACCTAGAAAATGAAGCTAGTTGGGTGGAATGGTGGTGGCACAGAGATAGGTGGTGGGTAGGATTCTCTTATTTACTTAATTAGAGACTCTGAGAGGTTAAGTGACCTGTCCTGCATAACACATGAAAGGCGAGTTAGTAACAGATCCCAGAGTTAAACCCAGGTCTATCTGTCTAAAAAAAAATCAGCACTAGTCTATCAGTCATAAGAAACAGCTCTGACACTAACCAGCCCAGTGACTCTGGACCAATTACAGCCTAAGGCTCAGTTTCCCCATCTACAAAAGAAGAGGGGTGGCATTTGGGGGAAAAGTTAGTTTTTTGATCTCATCTTATCCCAAAGGAAATGCCACAAAGATTCAATCTTTAACTGTAACTAAAATTATAACTATTACTATGAGAAATAGGTCCATCCCTAATATTTACAAGGCCAGGGGCAAGAATATAAGTATAGGCTCTTAATTCTCCTTCCTTCTCTCCACTACCCCACTCCTTCCTACACAGCTAGGAGCCTTGGCCGCCTGTGTGTAGACCACTCAGTCCACACAGCCAAGCTCCATCCATACACTTCTCCCACCGAACAAGCACCCCCTTAGACCCCTTAGACCTAGAAGAGCTCACACATATGGCACAGTCTCTCCTTGAGAGGACAGATCCAGGGCAGAGGCCCTCACAAGCCCTGGAAGCACATTGAACAGAGATTCCTCAGCTTCCAAGTACCTAGAGTATGGTCTAGAACAGGGGTGTCCAATCTTTTGGCTTCCCTGGGCCACACTGGAAGAAGAATTATCTTGGGCCAGACATAAAATACACTAGCGATAGCTGATGACCAAAAAAAAAAAAAATCTTAAAATCTCATAATGTTTCAAGAAAGTTTATGAATTTGTGTTGGGCCACATTCAAAGCTGTACTGGGCTGCATGTGACCCACAGGCCACGGGTTGCACAAGCTTGGTCTAGAAGAAACAGGCAGGAGTTATGGGTAGGCACATCTCCTTGGCCCTTAGAATTCCTTGCTCTGTGGTGAGATATGTGTAAAGTACAGAGGAAAAGGCTGATACATTTGACTGTATAAAAGTGGAAAACTCATGGACATTAAAAATAAATCTATTACAAAGCAAATATCAAAACTGAGAAGAAACCTGTGTAACATTATGAGTCACTATCCTTAAAAATAACTTATAAATAAATTTAAAAGTGCCCAATAAAGAACTGTCAATAATATAAGCATATGAAGAAAGTCCAACATCGTCGTAATTAAAGGAATACACTACAACAAAAAGCCCTTTTTGACTTACCAAATTGACAAGCATTTTCTGAACGAGAATACACAGGATTGGCAAGAGTTCAGTTGACTACTGGAGATAGTATATATTGATCAATCTTTACCCTCCTATCTATTCAATTCTACTTTTTAGAATTTATATTAAAGAAACATTAAGTATACACAGAAAGATTTAAGTATGAGGACATTCACTGTAGCACATGTAATGATAGGGAACACTGGAAACAACTTAAATATCCAATAACAGTGGATTAATTAAATAACTCGTGGTACATCAATAAAATGGAGTAGTCAAGTGTTATTGTAGGCTGAGCACAGTGGCTCACACTTATAACCCCAATGCTTTGAGAGGCCAAGGCAGGAAGATGGCTTAAGTTCAGGAGTTCAAGACCTGCCTGGGCAACATAGTGAGAAACCATATCTACAAATAATTAAAAAATTAGCTGGCCATGGTGGCCTGCACCTATGGTCTCAGCTATTTGGGAGTCTGAGGTAAGAAGATGGCCTGAGCCCAGGTGGTCAAGATTGCAATGAGCTGTGATCGTGCCACTACACTCCAGCTTGGGCGACAGAGTGAGACGAGACCTCGTCTCAAACAAAACAAAACAAAAACACAAAAAAGTTATTGTAGATGAAGAGGTGTCAATACAGAAACATATCTACAATGTAAAGATGAAAAAGAGGGCGGGACGGGCCAAGATGGCCAAATAGGAACAGCTCCGGTCTATAGCTCCCAGCGTGAGCGACGCAGAAGACGGGTGATTTCTGCATTTCCATCTGAGGTACTGTGTTCATCTCACTAGGGAGTGCCAGACAGTGGGCGCAGGTCAGTGGGTGAGCGCACCGTGCACCAGCCGAAGCAGGGGCGAGGCATTGCCTCACTCGGGAAGCACAAGGGGTCAGGGAGTTCCCTTTCCAGGGGTGACAGACGGCACCTGGAAAATCGGGCCACTCCCACCCGAATACTGTGCTTTTCTGACGAGCTTAGGAAACGGTGCACCAGGAGATTATAGCCCGCACCTGGCACAGAGGGTCCTACGCCCACGGAGTCTCGCTGATTGCTAGCACAGCAGTCTGAGATCAAACTGCAAGGCAGCAGCGAGGCTGGGAGAGGGGCGCCCACCATTGCTCAGGCTCGCTTAGGTAAACAAAGCAGCCAGGAAGCTTGAACTGGGTGGAGCCCACCACAGCTCAAGGAGGCCTGCCTCCCTCTGTAGGCTCCACCTCTGGGGGCAGGGCACGGACAAACAAAAAGACAGCAGTAACCTCTGCAGACTTAAATGTCCCTGTCTGACAGCTTTGAGGAGAGCAGTGGTTCTCCCAGCACGCAGCTGGAGATCTGAGAACTGGCAGACTGCCTCCTCAAGTGGGTCCCTGACCCCTGACCCCCGAGCAGCCTAACTGGGAGGCACCCCCCAGCAGGGGCAGACTGACACCTCACACGGCCGGCTGGGTACTCCAATAGACCTGCAGCTGAGGGTCCTGTCTGTTAGAAGGAAAACTAACAGAAAGGACATCCACTCCAAAAACCCATCTGTACATCACCATCATCAAAGACCAAAAGTAGATAAAGCCACAAAGATGGGGAAAAAACAGAGCAGAAAAACTGGAAACTCTAAAAAGCAGAGTGCCTCTCCTCCTCCAAAGGAACACAGTTCCTCACCAGCAACGGAACAAAGCTGGACGGAGAATGACTTTGACGAGCTGAGAGAAGAAGGCTTCAGATGATCAAATTACTCCGAGCTACGGGAGGATATTCAAACCAAAGGCAAAGAAGTTGAAAACTTTGAAAAAAATTTAGAAGAATGTATAACTAGAATAACCAATACAGAGAAGTGCTTAAAGGAGCTGATGGAGCTGAAAACCAAGGCTCGAGAACTACGTGAAGAATGCAGAAGCCTCAGGAGCCGATGCGATCAAATGGAAGAAAGGGTATCAGCAATGGAAGATGAAATGAATGAAATGAAGCGAGAAGGGAAGTTTAGAGAAAAAAGAATAAAAAGAAACGAACAAAGCCTCCAAGAAATATGGGACTATGTGAAAAGACCAAATCTACGTCTGATTGGTGTACCTGAAAGTGACGGGGAGAATGGAACCAACTTGGAAAACACTCTGCAGGATATTATCCAACATTCAGATTCAGGAAATACAGAGAACACCACAAAGATACTCCTCGAGAAGAGCAACTCCAAGACACATAATTGTCAGATTCACCAAAGCTGAAATGAAGGAAAAAATGTTAAGGGCAGCCAGAGAGAAAGGTCGGGTTACCTTCAAAGGGAAGCCGATCAGACTAACAGCAGATCTCTCGGCAGAAACCCTACAAGCCAGAAGAGAGTGGGGGCCAATATTCAACATTCTTAAAGAAAAGAATGTTCAACCCAGAATTTCATATCCTGCCAAACTAAGCTTCATAAGTGAAGGAGAAATAAAATACTTTACAGACAAGCAAATGCTGAGAGATTTTGTCACCACCAGGCCTGCCCTAAAAGAGCTCCTGAAGGAAGCGCTAAACATGGAAAAGCACAACCGGTACCAGCCACTGCAAAATCATGCCAAAATGTAAAGACCATCGAGACTAGGAAGAGACTGCATCAACTAACGAGCAAAATAACCAGCTAACATCATAATGACAGGATCAAATTCACACATAACAATATTAACTTTAAATGTAAATAGACTAAATGCTCCAATTAAAAGACACAGACTGGCGAATTGGATAAAGAGTCAAGACCCATCAGTGTGCTGTATTCAGGAAACCCATCTCACATGCAGAGACACACATAGGCTCAAAATAAAAGGATGGAGGAAGATCTACCAAGCAAATGGAAAACAAAAAAAGGCAGGGGTTGCAATCCTAGTCTCTGATAAAACAGACTTTAAACCAACAAAGATCAAAAGAGACAAAGAAGGCCATTACATAATGGTAAAGGGATCAATTCAACAAGAAGAGCTAACTATCCTAAATATATATGCACCCAATACAGGAGCACCCAGATTCATAAAGCAAGTCCTGAGTGACCTACAAAGAGACTTAGACTCCCACACATTAATAATGGGAGACTTTAACACCCCACTGTCAACATTAGACAGATCAACGAGACAGAAAGTCAACAAGGATATCCAGGAATTGAACTCAGCTCTGCACCAAGCGGACCTAATAGACATCTACAGAACTCTCCACCCCAAATCAACAGAATATACATTTTTTTCAGCACCACACCACACCTATTCCAAAATTGACCACATACTTGGAAGTAAAGCTCTCCTCAGTAAATGTAAAAGAACAGAAATTATAACAAACTATCTCTCAGATCACAGTGCAATCAAGCTAGAACTCAGGATTAAGAAACTCCCTCAAAACCACTCAACTACATGGAAACTGAACAACCTGCTCCTGAATGACTACTGGGTACATAATGAAATGAAGGCAGAAATAAAGATGTTCTTTGAAACCAACGAGAACCAAGACACAACATACCAGAATCTCTGGGATGCATTCAAAGCAGTGTGTAGAGGGAAATTGATAGCGCTAAATGCCCATAAGAGAAAGCAGGAAAGATCCAAAATTGACACCCTAACATCACAATTAAAAGAACTAGAAAAGCAAGAGCAAACACATTCAAAAGGTAGCAGAAGGCAAGAAATAACTGAGATCAAAGCAGAACTGAAGGAAATAGAGACACAAAAAACCCTTCAAAAAATTAATGAATCCAGGAGCTGGTTTTTTGAAAGGATCAACAAAACTGATAGACCGCTAGCAAGATTAATAAAGAAAAAAAGAGAGAAGAATCAAATAGATGCAATAAAAAATGATAAAGGGGATATCACCACCGATCCCACAGAAATACAAACTACCATCAGAGAATACTACAAACACCTCTATGCAAATAAACTAGAAAATCTAGAAGAAATGGATAAATTCCTCGACACATACACTCTCCCAAGACTAAACCAGGAAGAAGTTGAATCTCTGAATAGACCAATAACAGGATCTGAAATTGTGGCAATAATCAATAGCTTACCAACCAAAAAAATCCAGGACCAGATGGGTTCACAGCCGAATTCTACCAGAGGTACAAGGAGGAACTGGTACCATTCCTTCTGAAACTATTCCAATCAATAGAAAAAGAGGGAATCCTCCCTAACTCATTTTATGAGGCCAGCATCATCCTGATACCAAAGCCAGGCAGACACACAACCAAAAAAGAAAATTTTAGACCAATATCCTTGATGAACATTGATGCAAAAATCCTCAATAAAATACTGGCAAACAGAATACAGCAGCACATCAAAAAGCTTATCCACCATGATCAAGTGGGCTTCATCCCTGGGATGCAAGGCTGGTTCAATATACGCAAATCAATAAATGTAATCCAGCATATAAACAGAACCAAAGACAAAAACCACATGATTATCTCAATAGATGCAGAAAAGGCCTTTGACAAAATTCAACAACCCTACATGCTAAAAACTCTCAATAAATTAGGTATTGATGGGACATATCTCAAAATAATAAGAGCTATCTATGACAAACCCACAGCCAATATCATACTGAATGGGCAAAAACTGGAAGCATTCCCTTTGAAAACTGGCACAAGACAGGGATGCCCTCTCTCACCACTTCTATTCAACATAGTGTTGGAATTTCTGGCCAGGGCAATTAGGCAGGAGAAGGAAATAAAGGGTAGTCAATTAGGAAAAGAGGAAGTCAAATTGTCCCTGTTTGCAGATGACATGATTGTATATCTAGAAAACCCCATTGTCTCAGCCCAAAATCTCCTTAAGCTGATAAGCAACTTCAGCAAAGTCTCAGGATACAAAATCAATGTACAAAAATCACAAGCATTCTTATACACCAATAACAGACAAACAGAGAGCCAAATCATGAGTGAACTCCCATTCACAATTGCTTCAAAGAGAATAAAATACCTAGGAATCCAACTTACAAGGGATGTGAAGGACCTCTTCAAGGAGAATTACAAACCACTGCTCAAGGAAATAAAAGAGGATACAAACAAATGGAAGAACATTCCATGCTCATGGGTAGGAAGAATCAATATCGTGAAAATGGCCATACTGCCCAAGGTAATTTACAGATTCAATGCCATCCCCATCAAGCTACCAATGACTTTCTTCACAGAATTGGAAAAAACTACTTTAAAGTTCATATGGAACCAAAAAAGAGCCCGCATTGCCAAGTCAATCCTAAGCCAAAAGAACAAAGCTGGAGGCATCACACTACCTGACTTCAAACTATACTACAAGGCTACAGTAACCAAAACAGCATGGTACTGGTACCAAAACAGAGATATAGATCAATGGAACAGAACAGACCCCTCAGAAATAACGCCACATATCTACAACTATCTGATCTTTGACAAACCTGAGAAAATCAAGCAACGGGGAAAGGATTCCCTATTTAATAAATGGTGCTGGGAAAACTGTCTAGCCACATGTAGAAAGCTGAAACTGGATCCTTTCCTTACACCTTATACAAAAATCAATTCAAGATGGATTAAAGACTTAAATGTTAGACCTAAAACCATAAAAACCCTAGAAGAAAACCTAGGCATTACCATTCAGGACATAGGCATGGGCAAGGACTTCATGTCTAAAACACCAAAAGCAATGGCAACAAAAGCCAAAATTGACAAATGGGATCTAATTAAACTCAAGAGCTTCTGCACAGCAAAGGAAACTACCATCAGAGTGAACAGGCAACCTACAAAATGGGAGAAAATTTTCGCAACCTACTCATCTGACAAAGGGCTAATATCCAGAATCTACAATGAACTCCAACAAATTTACAAGAAAAAAACAAACAACCCCATCAAAAAGTGGGAGAAGGACATGAACAGACACTTCTCAAAAGAAGACATTTATGCAGCCAAAAAACACATGAAAAAATGCTCATCATCACTGGCCATCAGAGAAATGCAAATCAAAACCACAATGAGATACCATCTCACACCAGTTAGAATGGCAATCATTAAAAAGTCAGGAAACAACAGGTGCTGGAGAGGATGTGGAGAAATAGGAACACTTTTACACTATCGGTGGGACTGGAAACTAGTTCAACCCTTGTGGAAGTCAGTGTGGCGATTCCTCAGGGATCTAGAACTAGAAATTCCATTTGACCCAGCCATCCCATTACTGGGTATATACCCAAAGGACTATAAATCATGCTGCTATAAAGACACATGCACACGTATGTTTATTGCAACATTATTCACAATAGCAAAGACTTGGAACCAACCCAAATGTCCAACAATGATAGACTGGATTAAGAAAATGTGGCACATGTACACCATGGAATACCATGCAGCCATAAAAAATGATGAGTTCATGTCCTTTGTAGGGACATGGATGAAACTGGAAGTCATCATTCTCAGTAAACTATCGCAAGAACAAAAAACCAAACACCGCATATTCTCACTCATAGGTGGGAATTGAACAATGAGAACACATGGACACAGGAAGGGGAACATCACACTTCAGGGACTGTTGTGGGGTGGGGGGAGGGGGGAGGGATAGCATTGGGAGATATACCTAATGCTAGATGACGAGTTAGTAGGTGCAGCGCACCAGCATGGCACATGTATACATATGTAACTAACCTGCACATTGCGCACATGTACCATAAAACCTAAAGTATAATAATAATAAAAAAAAATAGGTTTCAGAAGTATCATTACTTAAAAAATAACTTTCCATAAATTTTTGTCAAGCTAGTCTGCAATTCAGAGGTTTTCCTCATTCAGCTAGGCGAGCAATCATAATTACTGAGGTCTATTTTATGTAGCATATGTGACTCTTGGTAACAAATGCAAATAGGAAGGGTCACAGTTATAAATCTATCTATAGTTTCCTTTTAAAAGGCCCATGGTACCATTTTGGCTTGGAGACACTATTCACAAATGCATAAAAAAGATATAGTTTAAAATTGTAGATCCATGTATTACAGGAAGGCAAATAATATTTTCCTATGTGTTATGCAAAACTAACTACAGTTGTATATAATTCATTAGTTAATTTATTTATAATCCATTTTGTTACACAGTGATTTAAGGGAGCTTCAAAATGTATGTGATTAAACCACATTTTAAAAAATAAAGGAATGATTTAGAAAATTGGAGTCAGTGGGAAAATGAGGTAAAAAATTTGAAATGATGCCTGAAACTGATTTTTTAATGTTCATACAACAGCACCCAGTACTGTTTTCCTATAATTCTTCTAATCTTTCGCTATAACTGCACATTTCATTTCCTAACATTTAATAAAAATTTCAAAGTACTGGCTCAGTTAAATTGGATGAACATTTATTTCTCTATTAATTTAGGTACTTAATGGAGAAATAAAAGTCAAGTAAATAAACTGATAGGAAACAGCAGCTTGAAATAAGTAAGAAAGAAATATCTAGGTAGACCACTGACTTAAGCATACCTTTTCAGGAATTAGGATGCTGTAAAAAAAATCTGACTGAGGCAACAGCCCCTGAAATCCAGTTTTGGCTCTGCTGTTTATAATTAATATAAACTTGGACACATCAATCACCTTCTTTAGGATTCTGTTCCCCCATCTGAAAACATATGCATATTCATTTTACTTAATGGGGGGTGTTATGGGAATCAAAAGCGCTAAAAAAAATTGAAAATAGATTACCAATTGCAAAGAGATCTAGTAATAAAATGTTTTATTAGAAATAGATGAAATAAGTTAAACACTTGAAAAAATAAAAGCAGATAACATGGAGATGGACAATATTTGTTCTGCAATTATTAGTTTTTATTAACAGTCATCCATTCGCTCTCAGAGAAGAAGCACTCTCTTCTCTTTTGTTTAACACTTCTTTTGGGTAACTCAGTTATAGGATTTTCTCTTGCTATGTCTCTGCTTCTAATCCCCCTCTGAATTTCTGGAGTTACAGCCTATGACCTCTTGGCCCTTAACTGCAATGGTCTTGAAGCCAGACTCTGTGTAGCCTCCCCCTTCCAGTTCCTTTTGCTAGACCTTGAATCTTCCCACCATTCACGTCATTAGAAGGTAAGTTTCCTGAAGGCAGGGATTATCTGATTTGTTTACCCAGAACTGAAACAGGCTCAGAAATTTGTAGTTTTCTGTCAGCTAGCCTCCCTCAAAGCTAGGGCAAGATCATGTATGCACATGCTGGTACCTGAAGAGGGGCATGTAGGAGCTTCTGGAAAAGGTTATCTTCCCTATTGAAAATGGGTGCATGAAAAGAAACATCATCTCTTCATTAATTGATGCAATGATGGCTGGAAGAGATGCTGTTATCAACTGTAGCCATTTTGCAGCTGAAAATGGCAGAGCAGAGAGAGAGCAAAGTGCTACCGAGCTGCTGAAACTGTGCCCCCCACATATTTACTGTGTCACATAATAAATGCTGATGTTGAAAGCCAAAAAAAAAAAAAAAAGATTAAAAAGATACTTTACAAAATGATGTGATCTATTTTTTATTAAAGTTACACACACACGGCCGGGCACGGTGGCTCATGCCTGTAATCCCAGCACTTTGGGAGGCCGAGGCAGGCTGATCACCTGTGATCTGGGAGTTCAAGACCAGCCTGACCAACATGGAGAAACCCTGTCTCTACTACAAATATAAAATTAGCTGGGCGTGGTGGTGCATCCCTGTAATCCCAGCTACTCGGGAGGCTGAGGCAGGAGAATCGCTTGAACCCAGGAGGCGAAGGTTGCGGTGAGCCAAGATTGTGCCATTGCACTCCAGCCTGGGTGAGAGTGAAACTCCGTCTCAAAAAAAAAAAAAGTTACACACACACATCTAGAAGTCTATATGCATGGGTGTTAACAATGGTTCTCTCTCTTTTTAAATCTGGGATATTAAAATTTTTTGTCTCCTATTTATATTTTCTAATTTTTAAAACTGGTTAAATACATATTACAATAACATATTACATTTATTTTTAATTTTTTAAAGAGAAGAGCTACATTACCATTTTTAACTAAGGGATTCAGCTGTAACATTCTATAAGAGTATCCATTTGTAGCTTTAACATTTTAGAATTCTATAAAAGGAAAAGCCAATTAACTGTACAGGTATCCTCTGGAGAGCAGGAAGGAGTCACTGAATCATATTCTATGTTAATGGGGCAAAACTCTATTAGCATAAAACAAACAACTGAAAAAAAAAAAAAACCCACCTGGAAGACAAAGTCAGCCTGTCTGCAAATATAGACTGGAGAGTCCTTCCTACTTAAGGGTATAGGTTCTTTCCTTTCCAGGTTTTATCTTGAAAATAATAGTCTTTTATTTCCCATTTTTTTTTGTAATACCAAATGACCTCCATACAAAACCAAACCAATCCATTTGACAAACAATTGGTAGCTGGAAGGAAAGGCCAGACTTGAACATAGTGGTATTGGTGGAGTGAGGAGAGTATTTTTTTTCCCACTTTTCCCACTTCAAGGTAGAGATACTTCTGTTAGAGTAATATTCCCAGCCTCTTTCTGCCCCTTTCTTTATTCTTCCCCATGGTAGGAGCTACAATTATTTGCCCAAGAGATTCGACAAGAGAAATTCAAGTTAAATCTAAATTTCAAGATGGGGCCATTTTAACTACAGTTTAAAAACAATTTATCTGCCTGCCCATTCATCTATGCATAACTAGAAACATATGCACAGGCATGAGCTATGTGTTTCATCACTTGCTGCCTGGCTGATCCAGGATGTCAGAAACCAAAAGACTTAGATAAGCAGTGTATTCTATGATTGGAAATTTCTATGTATATGCAAGACAGGGGTCTGATGAGGAAGGCATATCAATATAAATGGGCCCTTAAAAAACCCACATGTCAAGGTATCTGACCTCTCTCCATTTTGTGCCACACAGAGTTTCTGTTTGGTGAAGAGAAAAGCATGTCAGCTCAGTGACCTGTCACCTAGTTCTGCATGTTCCTTTGAGTATAGAGGGGACCTCTACTGAAATTCTATCCATCTTTCTCCAACCAGCTCAAATGTCACCTCCTTCCTAAACCTTCCACCCTCATGCTAGCTGCAAATAACCTCTTGTACTCTTAAGATTCTAAGCCCTTTGTTTCTACCACTCCATTATATATGATTTTATGTACAGTTGTGTGTGTACATGTTCTTTTACCACCTTATAAGCTCCTTGATGGCAAAGTCTAAGTCACTGATTTTTATATGAGCCACAGTATCAACACAATGCCTTACACAGTTATTCAATAGATGTGTATGGGACTAAAACTCTAGAATGTACCTAAGTTTAAAAGCTTCCTTGTTCCTTACCCCTTAATAATGCAAACATTAGAGAATAGGCCTAATGTCACCTTAGAGACTTAATGGCTACAATGGCAAACTTTAATCCAATGTATTTAATTTTTTGGCTTCCTCAGCCTTTAGTCTCATGTACATGATATAAGGATGAGATATCACCCACCTCCAGGAGCTAGATGAAACTCTCTAGAGCAGTGCTGTCTAAGAGAAATATAAAAATGTGAGCCACATATGTAATTTGAGATTTTCTGGATGCCACCTTAAGAAAAGCACAAAGAAATGGGTCAAATTAACTTTAACGCTCTAATTTATTTGACCCAATATATCCAAAATATTACTTCAGTGGACATAGAGAGTAAAAGGGTGGTTACCAGAGAATGGGAAGGGTAGTGGGGGACTATGGGAAAGGTAGGGATGGTTAATGGGTACCAAAAATAGCTAGAATGAATAAGGCCTACTATTTGATAGCACAACAGGGTGACTATAGTCAATAATAATTTAACTATACATTTTTAAAGAACTAAAAGAGTATAATTGGATTGTTTGTAACACAAATGATAAATGCTTGAAGGGACAGATACCCCATTCTCCATGATGTGATTACTATGCATTACATGCCTGTATCAAAATATTTCATGTACCCCATAAATGTATACACTTACTACGTACCCACAAAAACTAAGGATAAAAAAAAGCAAAATATTATCATTTTAACATGTAATCAATACAGAATATTGTTGAGATATTTTACATTTTTTTATCATGCTGTCTTTGAAATCTGGTGTGTATTTTACACTTACAGTATATCTCAATTCATACCAGGGACTACTTATTAGCTGTGAAAGCTAGTTACTTAATTTCTCTTTGCCTCAGTTCCTCAACTTTAAAAGGGGGGTAATAATGGTATTTACCTTATAGAACTATATTGAGGTTTAATAATATAATATGTGGAAGGGCTTAGTACCTGATAAATTGTAAGGATTCATAAATATTAACTACCATAATCCTCCACCATATCATCTACCTATGAAAAAACTTGAGCTTAAAAAACCAAGTGTATTTCCCAGTTTCATAAAGCAAATCAAATGCTGGTTCTACTCCCTGTCTTTTACATAGTTGTCTATTAAACCATGCAGGGCAGCTGGGAGCAATGGAAAATCATATTTTTTACCCATTTAAAATTCCAAAGTGCTAGCCAGATGGAGTTTGGGAGTCAGTCCAAAGAGCAACATTCTTCAAAATGGTAGCTTAGAGAAATGCCATCCAGCTGTGTTATACTAATGGTCCTTTCACCCTACCACTTCCTTTAAGCTCTGTCTCTATTTGCTGTAATATTTCATCCATGTCACTAAGTGAAAAAGTAACATAACTTCCTGTGTTTTACTCAGCATTATTTTGGGTTATTTTGTTGCTTTTTTAAGATGACTGGTAACATTGAATATTCTTGTATAAATGTGCAAAACATCCAGCACCTAAGATCATTCAATCTTCAACATACTTGATTGTGCTCCTCAGGAGACTCAAAGCAGAAAAGATGTTATACAGAAGCCATAGCCAAATCAAAGGAATAATGGTCTGGGAATCAAGGAATCTGATTTCTGGCCTTGGGTCTATGAATAAATCACTACATTACCTAAGGCAACCCATTTACACCCCTGAGCTATACCGCAGTTTAAGATACATTCACATACACTATTTAGGACTAAGTATTAATATGTGATAACTCAACATAAAATTTTATCAAGTCTCAACATTTTTGTCTGTTGCTCTTTAAATGTTCTGGCGGTAAGTTACCCTTGAAAAAAAATCAGCATTGAAAAAGTCTGGGGATAATTTACTTTAATAGTCAAATAACCAGAACACCTAGAAAAGAAAATAAATGGTCTATCTATCTGATATGTATGCTGTTATTAAAAGCCAAAGAATTGTCATATCCTCTAGCTTTCAACTAGGTAGCAAGGTTAAGAATTACAGGACATCAGCATTAATACAAAGGGGCATCAATGGTCACCGCCATGGATCTCCTGCCCTACCCAAAATTCCCTTCATCAAGGCTCCTCAACTTCAGCATTACTGATATCTTGGGTCAGATAATTCTTCATGATAGGGAGTTGGCCTGTGCATTGTAGGATGTTTATCAGCTTACCTGGCCTGTTCCCACTAGATGCCAGTAACGCCTCCCCACAATTGTGACAAACAACAATGTCTCCAGACATTGCTAAATGTCCCCAGGGGGTAAAATTGCCCCTAGTTGAGAACCACTACTATGGATCCTGTCCATGATTATCCTAAATTTCTTTGGAATTAAGCTTTTACAGAGACTGGCAATTTTCAGTGTGTAACTGCTTATGCAACACAGCCTCATTAATACAACATGCAATGATACACTCTCATTGGCAATCTTTCCAATTAATTTGCATTTAATACACATATAGTAGATATACTTTTGCAAAATGACCCATTACACTGCAGAGATTATCCATGTATCTTTTTGAGAGCCAAAACAATGTTTTCACATGAACAGTGATTTTGGTAGCTAATATTTTAGATTAAGATATTTATATTTTACAACCCATGATATATTTAATGTTAGCACCCTGGCTTTAATTTACTGACCAAAGTTTTCAATATACTACCCATCTACCACCCCATTCTCCTTAAGCCCCCATACTTACTGTTACCCACTGAACTGCTCATGTGTTCTGGTTCCCAGTGATTAAGCCCTATACTCAGCCATCCACCTTTTCATCTAAAGTACTGACAGAGGGTTATTCTATTTCCTTGGGTCTATGCATATAAGCAAATTGGGAAGGAGTACTAATGAGAGGTTATCAGCTGCAAAATAACAGAATCAACCAAACATGTAAGGAATATCTACTGTTTAATGCTATGGAGACACAAAAAGAAATAAATATAAGACATGAAAGAACCACAGAATTAAAAAAAAACACATCAACCATATGCCCAAAGTCATTCAGCTAGCTGATTTTATATGCTGATAGTGGAGCATCCAAGTAAGGGTATCCTGATCGCAGCTATCTAGAGTTTAGAGCTACCTTTATAGATTTGGGACTCAACACCTAGAGAAAGAACACCAATCTGATAATGGTGGTTACGTCTGAGGATGAAGTTGAAGGGGCATTTTCACTTTTTACTCTAGATGCATCTATATTATTTTTTAATAGGAACATGTAATTGTGTGTTACTTCTATAATTAAAAACCAAAAAAAAAAAAAAAAGATAAAGCCAGGAGTGTAGATGAAATCTCTGAGGCAGTGAGTATAAAGAGAGAAAAGGCAAAGAACTTTACACCCCTGAATATGGACATAATTAGGAGGCAGGAGGAAACAAAAGTAATGGAGAAGCAGTGACAGAGGCAGGCAGAAAGGGAACTAGAGGAGTACAACTCTGTGGCCAAGGGAGGGAAGTTTCAAAAAGGAACTGAACAGTCAACACAACCCAAAACGGGAAAAGGTAGAGAAATAAGATGGCAGAACAGAATTTAGGTCAGAAAGAGGCTTCTTAAAAATCATAACCTCCTCCCTACATCACGTCCCTCAATCTCTGAGGAAATTGAGGACCAGAAATATTAAGTGGCTGACTAGATAGGTATTGGTAGCTAGAAGATACAGCAAAGGAAGACCAGAACATGTTTATGGACGATAGCGAATGGGTCCAGTGGAAAGGAAGAGAAGAAACCAGAAGACAAGACGTATAATTGAGTAAGTAGTATCTACAATAAACAGACAGAGAAGGGACTGAAGCAGAAGTAGACAAAATAACACAGCTTTTCCTCTGAGGCTGGATAACTTGTTTCCTTTTTGTTTGGGTTGTTATATAAGGAGGTGAGGGAAATCCCTCAAACTGAGTACCTGGATTTCCCCCAGAATTCCACTCTTGGCACCTTTTCCCTCTCAAAGTATACTCATATCCTAGGCTTCATATATCATATACATGAAGGATCCCCAAATCTCTACTCGAGCCCAGACCCTCTCTATACCCCAGGCCGTGGGGAAATGAACATCTCTATGTGGATATCTTATAGGCACCCAAATTTAAATCATCTCAACTTTGCTCCCACTCCAGCACTCTGTCTCAGTGGAAGGCCCCACACAATGAATGACTTCAGGCAAACTACTGAACATCATCTCTCATTTTATCTTTGTAAGTAGATGAAAAAACATTTGGTGGATGACAGTAAAGTTAGACTCACAGCTGCTAGAGCAGCCTTACCCAGTGAGTGTTTGTTGATAGATAACAGTAAGTTAAAAAGTCTTGGCCAGGCACAGTGGCTCATGCCTCTAATCCCAGCTTTGGGAGGCCAAGACGGGCAGATCACCTGAGGTCAGGAGTTCAAGACCAGCCTGACCAACATAGAGAAACCCCATCTCTACGAAAAATACAAAATTAGCGGGGCATGGTGGCGCATGACTGTAATCCCAGCTACTCGGGAGGCTGAGGCAGGAGAATCGCTTGAACCCAGGAAGCGGAGGTCGTGGTGAGCCAAGATCATGCCATTGCACTCCAGCCTGGGTAACAAGAGCGAAACTCCATCTCAAAAAAGAAAAAGAAAAAAAGAAAGTCTTCAATGAGCCTTATTCAGAGCTATGCCAAATATAGCAGACAGACCATAAGGTGACCCCCAATGATGCCCACCTCCTGGTATTCATGTCCTTGTTTAATCCCCTTTCCCTGAGTATGGATGGGACATGTGAGGAGGTTCTAACCAACAGAATATGGCAAGGGTAATGAGAAGCCACTCCCATGACTAGGTATACATGTGTATATTATTGATTCCTTCTTGCCATTGTGAGAGACAAACTGAGACTTTATCCCTCGCTGGCCTTGAAAAAGCAAGGTGATGTTTTTTTCTCTCTTTTTTTATTATTATTATACTTTAAGTTTCAGGGTACATGTGCACAATGTGCAGGTTAGTTACATATGTATACATGTGCCATGCTGGTGTGCTGCACCCATTAACTCGTCATTTAGCATTAGTTATATCTCCTAATGCTATCCCTCCCCCCTCCCCCCACCCCACAATAGTCCCCAGAGTGTGATGTTCCCCTTCCTGTGTCCATGTGTTCTCATTGTTCAATTCCCACCTATGAGTGAGAACATGCGGTGTTTGGTTTTTTGTCCTTGCGATAGTTTACTGAGAATGATAATTTCCAATTTCATCCATGTCCCTACAAAGGACATGAACTCATCATTTTTTATGGCTGCATGGTATTCCATGATGTATATATGCCACATTTTCTTAATCCAGTCTATCATTGTTGGATATTTGGGTTGGTTCCAAGTCTTTGCTATTGTGAATAGTGCCGCAATAAACAGACGTGTGCATGTGTCTTTATAGCAGCATGATTTATAGTCCTTTGGGTATATACCCAGTAATGGAAAAAGCAAGGTGATGTTATATGAACTGCCTATGGAAAGACCATGTGACAGGGAATTGCAGGCAGCCCCTAGGATCTGAGGGCCTCAATCCCACAACCACAAAGAACTAAATTCTGCCAACGATCACATGAGCTTGGAAGAGAAAGCTGAGCCTGAGATGAGACCACCGGCTCTGCCAACACCTTGATTGCAGCCTGTGAGACCCTGAGCAGAGGACCAAGTTGAGCCATGACCATCTCCTGACCCATGGAAACTGCAAGATAATAAATGGTTGTTGTTCTGAGCAATTAAGTTTGTGGTAATTCATTATGCAGCAACAGAAAACAAATATAGCAAACAATATTTTATTAATTACTTGGATAAAGATATTTATGAAATATATGTGATAATAAAGCTAAAACTAACAAGAGGAACAATAAATAAAAATTTAATTACATTAATATTTAAATAAAGGCATAGAAGGGTTCTTGTTTAAAAAACTAGGCTGAGCGCAGTGGCTCATGCCTGTAGTCCTAGCACTTTGGGAGGCCGAGGTGGGCTGATTGCCTGAGCTCAGGAGTTCAAGACCAGCCTGGGCAACACGGTGAAACCCCGTCTCTACTAAAATACAAAAAATTAGCCAGGCATGGCAGCGTGTGCCTGTAGTCCCAGCTACTCAGGAGGCTGAGGCAGGAGAATTGCTTGAACCCAGGAGGCGGAGGTTGCAGTAAGTAGAGATCGTGCCACTGCACTCCAGCCTGGGAGACAGAGCAAGACTCTGTCTCCAAAAAAAAATTGAAAGGGCGGCCGGGCACGGTGGCTCATGCCTGTAATCCCAGCACCTTGAGAGGTCAGGGCGGGCGGATCATGAGGTCAGGAAATCGAGACCATCCTGGCCAACACGGTGAAAGCCTATGGGTAAGTGAAATACAATTCTGTAGCCAAAATTCTGTGTTCTTTCTAAATTTAAATAAGTGATTTTGTATCTTCTGTGTGGAAGACACTATTAGGTATTATGTGTGGGACTAAGAAGATTCAGAAGCAGATACTGTCCTTCCAAAAGCTAGTCTCTGAGGAAGTTAAAACATGTGCACTAATAACCATAACCCAAACTTATGTTAGAGACATGGTTAGAGAGTTGTGGACTACCACAGAAGTTAGACAAAGGTGAGGAAGACCATGCAGTATGGGTAGGTTCTTCTGTAGCTGGAGATGTCAGAGATATGATTTCAGCCAGCAAAGTACCAGCAAAGTACCAGGTACATTTGAGGGAACATGAAAGTGTCATGCCAGGCCTGTTATATTTATATACATTGTCTCATTAACTCTTCATAACAACCCTTTATTGACCAAATGTTTTAATTGTCAAAACCAGGACACTTTTGAGTGGAGTACTAATCAGATGGAATAGGAATAAACAGGGGCCCAGGAAAACCAGGACCTATGAGGCAGTTGTTATTATTCCCATTTAACACGTTACAAAATGAGGCCTCACATCACATAGCTAGGAGTTGGTGGAACTAGGATTTGAATCCAATTCTGGCTTCAGAACTAAAAGATTCATACTTCATTCCATATACAGGGGGATGCAATTGAAGGGCTTTGGGCAGAGAGCTGTCATGGTCAGAACTATGCAGGCCACATGGGAAAGAGAGACTGGAATTGGGGTGATGAGTTAAGAGACTGCTGAATAAGATTCATGTAGAACATTCTAAGTACCTGTATATAAGATGTTAACTTTGGAATTTAAAGGAAGTGATAAATGTAAGAGATATCACAAAGCACAAAGGAATAAATGACAAAGTTAGACTACTGGGCAACTTTTTTTTTTTATTTAAGTTTTAGGGTACATGTGCACAACATGCAGGTTTGTTACATATGTATACATGTGCCATGTTGGTGTGCTGCACCCATTAACTCTTCATTTACATTAGGTATACCTCCTAATGCTATCCCTCCCCCCTACCCCCTACCCCACAACAGGCCCCAGTGTGTGATGTTCCCCTTCCTGTGTCCAAGTGTTCTCACTGTTCAATTCCCACCTATGAATGAGAACATGCAGTGTTTGGTTTTTTGTCCTCGCGATAGTTTGCTGAGAATGATGGTTTCCAGCTTCATCCATGTCCCTACAAAGGACATGAACTCATCATTTTTTATGGCTGCATAGTATTCCATGGTGTATATGTGCCACATTTTCTTAATACAGTCTATCATTGTTGGACATTTGGGTTGGTTCCAAGTCTTTGCTATTGTGAATAGTATTGCAATAAACATATGTGTGCATGTGTCTTTACAGCAGCATGATTTATAATCCTTTGGGTATATACCCAGTAATGGGACGGCTGGGTCAAACGGTATTTCTAGTTCTAGATCCCTGAGGAATCGCCACACTGACTTCCACAATGGTTGAAGTAGTTTCCAGTCCCACCAACAGTGTAAAAGTGTTCCTATTTCTCCACATCCTCTCCAGCCCCTGTTGTTTCCTGACTTTTTAATGATTGCCATTCTAACTGGTGTGAGATGGTATCTCATTGTGGTTTTGATTTGCATTTCTCTGATGGCCAGTGATGATGAGCATTTTTTCATGTGATTTTTGGCTGCATAAATATCTTGAGAAGTGTCTGTTCATATCCTTTACCCACTTTTTGATGGGGTTGTTTGTTTTCTTGTAAATTTGCTTGAGTTCTTTGTAGATTCTGGATATTAGCCCTTTGTCAGATGAGTAGATTACAAAATTTTTTTCCCATTCTGTAGGTTGCCTGTTCACTCTGATGGTAGTTTCTTTTGCTGTGCAGAAGCTCTTTAGTTTAATTAGATCCCATTTGTCAATGTTGGCTTTTGTTGGACATGAAGTCCTTGCCCGTGCCTATGTCCTGAATGGTATTGCCTAGGTTTTCTTCTAGGGTTTTTGTGGTTTTAGGTCTAACACATAAGTCTTTAATCCATCTTGAATTGATTTTTGTATAAGGTGTAAGGAAGGGATCCAGTTTCAGCTTTCTACATATGGCTAGCCAGTTTTCCCAGCACCATTTATTAAATAGGGAATCCTTTCCCCATTGCTTGTTTTTCTCAGGTTTGTCAAAGATCAGATAGTTGTAGATATGTGGCATTATTTCTGAGGGCTCTGTTCTGTTCCATTGGTCTATATCTCTGTTTTGATACCAGTACCATACTGTTTTGGTTACTGTAGCCTTGTAGTATAGTTTGAAGTCAGGTAGCGTGATGCCTCCAGCTTTGTTCTTTTGGCTTAGGATTGACTTGGCAATGCGGGCTCTTTTTTGGTTCCATATGAACTTTGAAGTAGTTTTTTCCAATTCTGTGAAGAAAGTCATTGGTAGCTTGATGGGGATGGCATTGAATCTATAAATTACCTTGGGCAGTATGGCCATTTTCACGATAATCAATATCTTAAAGTAAAACCTGTCTTGTGTTCTACCACCTATCTCCTGGCTAAAACCCCAAATATTAGAGAAGCAGCGTCACTTAACACAGGATAGTGACTCTTGTCTCTGAACATCCAGAACTGGGTGAAGGAACTCTCTTCATTATGCCAAACCAAGAGGACATTCTGACAGCCAGCCCTTTGACTTCTTGTATCTCAGACAAAAACCGTCTTTTGGGGGGAGACTGAGCTAGAAGGGGCCTTAAGAATTTGAAGATTTAACTTAATCCAAACATTATCAGGTAAATATTAGGTAATTTATATCTTCTCTACTTCAAGCATAAGATTATACTTGCATTTTTCCTCAGGTCCTTAAGTAAAAAGCTCAAGAAATTGTAGCTCAGCATTCACTTGCAACATTTAAACAAATCAAACAAGAAAAACAGCTATTATACTACACATTGAAACATTTAGTTTTTAAATTGTAGTCTGGAATACAATGACTATGCTGTTTAGGTATTAATATACCCAGAGATCAAAACTAATGACATGATTACAACTGTTTCCTCAAAAAACTAATAAAGTAATTTTTACCCAATTTAATCTTACTTGTTTTCTTAGCATTACGCTTTAACAAAGCAACATCTCTCCTAAGTCCTCTGGCCACAGAGGTAGCTTTGAGAGGCCCTTGGTTTATCAGAGTCAGCCTCCTTTGCTTCAGACCTGATCTCTCACCTCAACCACTAATATTCCTTTTATTTCTTAGTATAAATTGTCGAGGAAATAATCTAGTGAGGTACAGTTTTTCTTTTAGTATTTAAAGGTTTTACAGGTTGTTGTAAACAAGTCAAGCAGTGTACAGAAAGGTGTCAAGTGAAAACTAAAATCCCTAGCCTTGCCACCTCTAATCTCCAAGGTAACTGACAACTGCTTCTTGTGCGCCATCCTAGAAATTTTCTAAGCATATGCAAGAACACATATACACGAATTCTTATATAATACCTCCCTTCTTTGTGTTGAACAAGTGGGATCCTATAATATATACCATTCTGCACCCCTTTTTTCACTTAAAAATTTATCTTGGACACCATTCCCTGTCACTATATGTACATCTACTTTACTGTCTTACTCTATCACCCAGGCTGGAGTGCAGTGGCACAATTACTGCTGCCTCAAACTCCTGATCCCAAGTGATCTTTCCACCTAAGCCTCCTAAATTGCTGGGATTACAGGCGTGAACCACCACGTCCAGGCTACTTTACTCTTTTAAATGAAATGAACAGCATTCCATAGTATGTAAATACCATAATTAACATGACTGGTCTCTCATGCTGTACATTAATAAGACTGTTGATAGTAAAAAGATGGCAACAAGAAGGCAACCAAGATCCTTGTAACAAGTGACCTTTATACAGTTCCTTTTGAGAATAGATTCATTGGGACAAAAGGTACACAAGTTACATTTTGAAAAAGTCTTTCAAAGTGCGCTCTAATGGATTCTACCAACTTATATGCCTACCAACAGTGCACAGAGCTGGACTTTTCAATCATCTGAAGTTCCTGCAGTTTAAATAGGGAACAGATATTTAACATAAAAATAGCAAAACACTGATCATTTTGTTATGTCTTTTAACAGTCTAGAAAACCAAGTGCCATAATTGGTAGCAACCACATCCTGATATGATTAGCCTTGCCCCTATCCAAATGCAAATTCAAAGGATGCTATTCCTCAGTATTAATCCAGCTCCTAAATAATGAATTATATAGGTTGAGAGATTTAGAAGTAGATTTAGCATAGAAGAGAAAGCTATACTGCTCCTGGCACCACTACCCATAATTATCTCTAACACCAGGAGTGCCACATAATGGTGTGATATAAGGTAGTTTCCACTCACCCATAATTAGTTAAAGGCATTGATAAAAGAGACACATGGAATATGTAAGAACACAGTACATAAGCATGTTCATGGCATGGGATGAACTAATTGAAAGATTTTGCTAGTTTAACAGAGAATGGGGTTGGGGGGATGTGGTTCCTAGTGACAGTGAAGACCTATAAGCATCACTACATAGAATCTAGTGAATTATTTTGCAAAGCACCTTAGCATACCTTATCTCATTTAATCTCCATGGCAATCCTGATAGGAAGGCAAGGCAGTTATTACTCATTAAACAAAGATTCAACGAGCATAAACTATGTGCTGGGCACTCTCTGCCAGGTATTTGGTATGAGAAGATGAATGAGACACTCCCCACTCATTCACTGGTCACTCTGCCATATCCAATCTATCTCCAAGGCCTTCATGTTACCAAGTTAGGGTACTTGGTAACATGGCCTACAAAACCCTGTGTGACCTGTCCCCTGCCCACCTTTCCAATTTTATCATGTGTCCCTTTGTGCCTCATTCACTATGGTCCAGATGCAATGGACCACGCTGGGAAAGGACCCAGGGATTCTTCCCACCTCAGGGATTTCCACCTTGTCTCTTCTGCCTGGGATGCTGTTCTCCCAACTCTTTGCCTGGATAACTCCTCCTCATCTTTCAGGTCTCAGATGAACTTGTCACTTCCTCCCATTCCCTTCTTCTCTCTATAAATTCAGTCTCTACTATTCTTTTTCATAGGACTTGACTTTTCTAGGACTCACAACATTTTATAAGAAAATATCTGTGTATTTATTTGCACTCCAACTCCCCCATGAGACTACAAGGCTTAAAAGGGCAGGGATCATGACTTTTGTATTCACTGCTATAACCCCAGCATCCACCCAACACAGTGCCTGCCTGGCACACAGCAGATGTGAGAACAAAAATATTGAACAAGTACAGTCAATGCCCTCAAGGACCATACAATAGAGCCAGAAGCCAATTTTACCAGAGGATCGGGGAGGCTTCAGAAAAAGCTCATGGCTGAAAGATAAGCAGGTGGTTGCTAGGAATGTTACCTACTGAAATGATCTAGGCCAGCAGGGGTGGACTGCAGGTAAGGGGGAGCAAGAAATGTATGGTGTCTCTTAGAATTTGGGCTTTGACATCTGGGTCCATGGTGGTACAATTATTCAATACAGAGAAATGTAAGATAAAGAAACTGTTATTATTATGTATTACTGGGGTACAGGACCCAAGGAAAAGAATAGCTTGACAGAGTTGAGAATCTGGATGGCAGGAACTCTCTTGCCTACCTGTCTCTCACCATTCTCAAAGCTAAACAGGAAAGATCATGATTTCATCCTGGGAATATTCAGTGCTGAGTCACAGGTGGCCACAGGTAAGGCCAGACCAAAGGGAGGGCAGTGGAAGGACCAGAAGATTTAGCATAGACAGAGCCAGGGATTTCTTTTGCATCTGAACACGTTTTTTGGCCAGAAGATGTCAACGATGTAACTTAATGTGCTTATCTTTGGGAAGGAGGGACACAGAAGAAAAGAAAGAGAAAACTTCAGTGTCTAGTATCTCACATGCCTAGTAATATCGATTTCATTTCCACTGGATGGTCCCTGTCCTGCATTTATTTCTAATTGCTCTATGTTTTAATTTCTGTGTTGCTCTATGTTCCTCCTGGATGTAGTCAGGGCAGAAATCCTAAATAAATATAATAAATGCCACCTAATGCCAGAATGGTATTGGGTTGAAAATCATCAAAATATGACATTACTAAGGGAGATACTTCATACTATTAACTCCTCAACAGCTTCTTTGGCCTGACCATGGGTCTATAAATACTGGGTAGTTAACAGAAGGTAGGAAGGAGAAGAAGAAGAATCTGGCATTCGTAGCCACCAATAATGAAACTTTCTAGTCCCACCTCCCCCAACCCTTGACACACAGAACAGCATTACATGAAACAGGAAGCTGAATCATAATTCTGGTTAAATAATAAGAATTTATAGTTTATTTCATAAGCTAACATAGTGAGAAGAACGGGAAAAAAAACATCCTGTAAGCCTCAATGGAAAACCTATTTTTGAGGGGAAAAAAAAACTAAACGTTTCACGGTAGCAGTAAAGCATAGTAGGAAAAGACTAAGATTCAACAGAAAACTGTAAGATACCCAAGCCTGGGGAAGGCAGTGCAATGCAATAGGACCAAATAGGTAGACAGACTGACAGAGAAAGAGCGGGCTGGGTAGCACTGATTGTCAGGAGCCCCAGGGTCTAGTCCTGGCTTTGGGTACGATGTGACAGCTGTGTGGCCTTTAAGTCTCACTGGGCCTCAGTTTCTTCCTTTGCAAGATTATACATCTGAAACAGATCACCTCTGAAGACCCCTTCCAGTTTAAAAAATCTCTTTAATAATATATCTAATTTTATTTTTCATGCCAAAACCTATAATCCAATCAGAACAGCTATAATGGACCAGGCATTTTGATGACTGACTCTCATCTAGAAGCACGTGCAGTAAATATTATCATAACCTTTCACATATTATAAAGGCCAGCATGTGCAAATGCTTTGCTGCATTTGTATTCACTCACTACATCCTCCCAATAATCCTGAGTAGGTATTAGTATTAACCCCATTTTACAGATGAAGAAGGTAAGGCACAAAGAGATTAAATAACCTGCCCAAAGTCACATGGCTAGTAGTGACAGAGTCAGGATACAAATCCAGGGAGTCTGTCTCCAGACATGACACTTGACCCCGGATGTGACAATTGAGGCTTCTGGAGTTTAAATAACCTTGGCTACCAAATGGCAGACCTGGGTTCAGATTCAGGTTATTGCACTCCAAGACCTGTGCTCCCTCCACAACTGTGTGCTTGGGAAAGAATAACTGACTCTTAGAGAATAATTTTTTGAAAGGTTGTTTTCGTTTACCCTCTATGCAATGCCTTCCATCAGAATCCATTCCCCACCAATTTCTCCCCACTGAAGAGTTATGGAAAGGCAAAAGGCGAAGAGAGACAAGGAACTCATTTCTTTTTAAATTTTTTTAATTTATTTCTTTATTATTTTAATTGACAAAGAACTCGTTTCTTGAGTACCTGCTGTAGGTGAGGCACTGTGCCAGATAGAGGAAAAGGGGCTGGGGGTGGGGGCTGCCTGCTTCTTTATTCCTGCTCTAACAACCTGACTTTCTTTCAAGAGTTACCTACTTTTGTTTCGGTCAACAGGCAGGACCAGATGGCGTCTCTTAGGTGATAGTGGTCCAATTAGCCAGCCACATGGCTACCCAGATTTCACACTAAAGCTTTCTCGTCAATTCACCGACTGCTTTGTGAGGCTCCCTCTTGCTCCCCACCCCCCATGTGTTGGCTAAATCACCACAGTGTTTACAAACACACTGCAATGTGCCAAAAAAAAATCTGCACAGTCAAAACATATACTTCCTTTCAATTTGAAGAACAGTTTCTCACTGCAACTATTTTAGTATGATTTTCCTCTGCCTTATTTTCACACTTAGCCTGACGTATATTTTGCCACCTCACCTTATTCTGCAACCTCTACATTAGATACAGTGTAATTTCCCATCTTTTGCACATCTTCCAAGAGTTTTTTGTAGTCAATGGGAGAGACAGCCAAAAATTACAAGAGTACTTGAGGAAGTATTAATAACAAAAAACCTGTTCTAACCAAACCCTCAGGGGCCTGGTTTCTTCTCTTTCGCTCTTTTGTTGGAACATAGAAGGGGACACAGAGTGGCTAAGCAGTTGTCCAGGGGGCCACACATGCTGCACTCCTTGCTGTCAGTTACTTGTTCAGAGTCTACTGACTCTTATATCTCATTTTCAAATCACTTGTTTTCTGGTTATAAAAGTTATACACATTATTGCATAAAAATTGAAAGTAAATAAAAGTATAAAAAAAGGAAGATAAAAGTAACTGTATCCTATCACCTGGAGACAGCCAGTGCAACAACTTTGGATCATTTCTTTTCTTTCTGTACTTATCTTCACTTCATAGGTGTATATGTAACATGTAAACACAGAGAGATACATAAACCCACACTTGAGTTAAAAAGAGAGAGATGGGTCCAGGCATGATGGCTCACGCCTATAATCCCTGCACTTTGGGAGGCCAAGGCAGGTGGATCGCTTGAGTTTAGGAGTTCGAGACCAGCCTGGGCAACAAGGCAAAACCCTGTCTCTACAAACACTACAAAAATTAGCCAAGTATAGTGGTGCGTGCCTGTAGACCCGGCTACTCAGGAGGCTGAGGTGGGAAGACTGCTTGAGCCTGGGAGTTTGAGGTTACAGTGAGCCAAGATCCTACCACTGCACTCCAGGCTGGGTGACAGATGGAGTCCCCACAGCATTAGTCTTTTTTTTTTTTTTTTTTTTGAGACAGGGTCTCAATTTGTTGCCCAGGCTGGGGTGCAGTGGCGAGATCATAGCTCACTACAGCCTCAGTCTCCTGGGGTCCAGTGATCCCATGTCAGCCACCCGAGTAGCTGGGACGACAGGTGTGCACCACCATGCCTGGCTAGTTAGCAAAACTCTGTCTCAAAAAAAAAAAAAAAGTTTTCTTTTAGTAGAGATGGAGTCTATGTTGCCCAGGCTAGTCTTGAACTCCTGAACTCAAGCAATCCTCCTGCCTTGGCTTTCGAAAGTCCTGGGATTACAGGTGTAAGCCACCACACCCAGCTAGTCTTTATTTTTAATGGCCAGATATTACACTGTTTGGAACTATCATAATATACTTACATTCCTCTAGTATGAAAACTATGTCTTCAGTTTTTTCACTATAAATACCTTAGCATATAAAGCTGGGTACATATATCTGATATTTCCTTCAGAAATTACACTTTTAAAAATTAACAATCCATGTTATTTACAGAAAAGTGGAAAGATACACGTAAGCAAAAATAAAGTCAACTATAATTTCTTTTTTAAAATACTTTTGCATATATCCTCTCAGACTTTTCTTTATACTATCCATACATGGACACAAACACATAAATTTAAATGGGATCATACTATTAATAATTTTTAAATAGCAACAATAATAATAATAGTTACCATGTATTGAGTACTTACCACATGACAGGCACTGTGATTTTCTCATTTAATCCCTTCAACAATCACCTCAACAACTGCTTGGCTTTCTCAAACTTGTTTGCACATTAGAATCACCTGGGGAACTTCAAAACTACTGTTCTCTGTCCTGTCCCCAGAGATTCAGATTTAATTGGGCTGAGTGAGGCCTGGGCTTGGGAAGTTTGGAAAGATCACCAGGTGATCTTTGGGCACACTAGATAGGAACTATTAGGATAGCTACTATTTTATCCCTGTTTTACTGATGGGAAATCAAGGAACACTAAGACAAGTAATATACCCAACAGCACACAGCTAATAAAGGTGCAGCTGGGATTTGAATTCAGATTTAAGCCCAGAGTCCACACTTTTAATGACAGTTGACCCTTGAACAATACGGGTTTGAACTGCACAGGTTCACTTCCACGCCGATGTTTTTCAACCAAATGCACAGATGGAAAATACGGTAATCTCAGAATATGACACCCATTAATATGGAAGGCCAAATTTTCCTATATGGAGGTTCTGTAAGGCTAACTGCCGGACTTGAGTATGCTAGGATTTTAGTGTACTTGGGGTCTTTAAATCCCCCGAGCACATGGAGGGATGACTGTATCAACAGTTTGGAATCTGCTTTTCCCTGCTCCCCCACTCCCTGACCCCTGGGTTTAACATTATGTCATGAACCTATTTCTATGTTACTAAATAGAACTCTACATTATTATTTTTGGTAATTACCATATTCCATTGTATGGACGCATCAAAATGCAAGTGTTTTCAATTTTTCCCATTATAGAAAATGCTGCAATTAATATCCTTATTGATACATCTTTGTGCACACCCTTAATTACTTCCTTAGGATAAATTCCAAGAAAATGAATTGCTGGGTCAGAAGGTAAACATATTTTTTAAAGCTTTTAATAAATATTGCCAAACTGACATTCCCACCACAAGTGTATGAGAACATCTGCTTCCTTGCGTCCTTGCCAACAGTGAGTTCTGTCATTCCTTTTTAATCTTTGCAAATTACACTGGAGAAAATGGTATGCCATTCTAATTCCCTTTTATTTGACTACTACTGAGATACATGTTTACTGGCCATTTGCATTCCTTCTTTGATGTATTTTCCTTTGCACATTTTCCCTCATCCTTTGTACATTTTTCTAGTAAAATACTTGTTTTCTTCTTATCGCCCTGTTAAGTCTTTGTGTTACAGATAATGAATATTACTGCAATTGTTTCTAGTTTTCTCATTAACTTTATTTATGGTTTGTGCAGAAATTTTAAATTTTCATATAATTGATTATATTAATCTTTTTCCTTATTATTCTACCTTTGATATTATGCACACAAATATCTTCCCTATCCCCAAGATTATATAGTCTTCCATATTTTTTGAATTCCTTTATCATTGCCTTCTCTAAAAAAAAAAAAACACAACTATATTTATTGCAGCAGTTCTAAAATAGGATTGCAATGCTCAGGTCTTAAGACTGAATCACAATTTGGGGGAATGGGGACCTGAGTAGGAATATTTTTTAAAGCACTACAGGTAATTCTGATGCCCCCTCCTTTATTAAGAAACATTATATTAACCTTTCTAAATTTATGCTGTCATTTTTTTCAAATTACTTCAGCACATGTGTTAAATAAATCATGTCATTAATTTGAAGTGCTACCTTTATCCTGGTTGATAAGTTCCATTGCATTAGAGACCATACCTGTTTCCACTGACCATTGCGTCTCTAGGGCCCAGCAGAGTGCCTGCTGCACAAGTAGTGTTCAATAAATGTTAATGGAATAAATAAACAACACCTGACAACACAAGTCTCCAACCTCAAACTGGCTGGAGGTTATTAATGATAACCCTGAGTTATCAAAAATATTAAATTATGCTCAGTACACTGTTTAAAGTGGCCAGAAAATATATTAGAGGGCTCCATTAAGTGAAGTCAAAATAATGTCGGCCCCATTTAAGAGGTATGGGAATTCAGATCAAATTCTCCATGGAGGAACCAGACAGCAATGAGCCAAGAACCTAAGGAGATTTGGGTTCCTGTAGCCCTTAGGGTTCCTCAACAAGCTCTAGAGACTGACTCAGAAGCTTCCTTGAGCTGAGAACAGACTCACGCATTCCCTCTTCCATGAGCCCACGGAAAGAATACTGGAATAGGGAATTAGGTGACCTGGATTTTAATACTAGCTCTAGGATCAACTACTACCTGTTTGACGTTGGGCATATCACTTAACCTCTAGGGATTGAGCTACATGTTTTTTGTTGTTGTTGTTGTTGTTGTTTTTTGAGATGGAGTCTGGCTCTGTCACCCAAGCTGGAGGGCAGTGGCATGATCTCGGCTCACTGCAAGCTCCGTCTCCTGGGTTCACACCATTCTCCTGCCTCAGCCTCCGGAGTAGCTGGGACTACAGGCGCCCGCCACCATGCCCAGCTAACTTTGTGTATATTTAGTAGAGGCGGGGTTTCACCGTGTTAGCCAGGATGGTCTCGATCTCCTGACCTCGTGATCCGCCCGCCTCGGCCTCCCAAAGTGCTGGGATTACAGGCATTAGCCATCGTGCCCGGCTGCTAGATGTTTTCTAAGGATCTTTTCAAGTCTAAACTTCTACTTAAAGACCCAAACAGACAACCACAGGACAGGGCTTCCAAGGACAACCTAAAATTGTCTCCACAGAACAAGGTCCCATTCCCACCCCAGGTTATAAGAAAATAATAGTGATAATAGTAATAACGGCTATTGCTAAATTTTACTGAGCGCTTATTATATGCTACACAATATTCTAAATGTCTTACTATTATGATAATGGCACACACTTATATGGCATTTACTATGTTCCAAGTGCTCTGCATATATTAGCTTAATTTCTCTTCACACCAAGTCTATCAGGTGTTCTACTTTTCCCCCTTTTCAAAAATTGATATATAATAGCTGTACATATTTGGGGGGTATATGTGATATTTTGATACATGTATACAATGTGTAATGATCAAATCAGGGTAACTGGGATATTCATCACCTCTAACATTTATCTTTTCTTTGTGTTAGAAACATTCCAATTTTTTTCTTCAAGCCATTTTGAAATATATAATAAATTATTGTTAACTATAGTCTCCCTACTGTACTATTGAATACTAAAACTTTTTCCTTCTCTCTAGCTGTATGTTTATATCCATTAACCCACTTCTCTTCATTCCCCAACCTCCTTCCCTTCCCAGCCTCTGGAAACCACCATTCGACTTTCTACCTTCATGAGATCCACATTTTTTAGCTCCCACATATGAGTGAGAATATGCAGTATTTATCTTTCTGTGCCTGGCTTATTTTACTTAACATAATGACTTCCAGTTCCATCCATGTTGCTGCAAATGACAGGATTTCATTCTTTTTATGGCTGAATAATATTTTGTTGAATATATGTAACACATGTTTTTTATCCATTCATCCAGTGATGGACACTTAAGTTGATTTCCTATCTTGGCTATTGTGAGTAGTGCTGCAATAAACATGGGAGTGCAGCTCTCTCTTCAATACTGATTTCCCTTCTTTTGGCTATATACTCAGCAATGGGATGAGTTATATTACTATCTCCATTTTTTAAAGGAGAAAACTTCCACACAGAGAGATTAAGTGACTTGCCCAAGGCCTCGTAGCTACCAAGTGACAGAACCAATGGAGTGGAACTCAGACCCACACATTTAACTATCATACCACACTGCTTCCAAACTATCATCGTACTTTGCTGGTTACTTCAGAGGTTAGCCAAAACAAAGGATAAGCTGCAGTTATCCAAAGAGCTTACTTATATGGAACACTCCCCTCTTCACTAATGCTGGAAAAATGAGGTTTCACTTCAATGTAATTTTAAGCACATCTGATTTCAGGGCCTGGGCTTGCAAAATACATTATTTACTATGAAAATATGACATTTTGATTAAGAGTTGTTAAACATTAAAATGTTTTTATTATAAAATAAATCATTAACTAGTAATGACATTTCCATTAACTACAGAGAAAAAAATACAAGCTCTTTATGCATCATTAGGAACAAAACTTTAGATCCCCATCTGTGCCAATCTCAGTTCTGTACTTTCAAAACTGTCTTTGAAACACTGACCTGACAGCCCATAGGTGTCTCAACCCAAACAGGTCATCCAAATCCAGTGCACCACCCCCATGCCCATCAGCTGCCTCTCATGCTCCCCATCCCAGAGAATGGCACCAGTGGCCCCCAGGCACCCAAGCTGGTAGTTAATCCAGGCCCGTTTCTTGCCATATCCAGTCACAGAACATTCTAGAATCCCATTCTCTCTAACCTTACTGCCCCTGCTTCTGCTCAGACCCTTACCATCTCTCCCCTAAACTATTCCAGAAACCTCCTGACTGACTCCCAGTTTTCATCATTTCCAGCTCAGCACTGCTGCCAAAGTAATCTTTCTAAAACAAAATCTGATTATGTTACTTCCCTGTTTAGAATCTTTGTCTTCAGGATAAAGTGTAAAATCCTTCCTAGAACATACAAGGCTCTTTATTATCTGGCCTCCAACTACCTTCCCTACTTCGTCCGAGGTCGTGCCCCTACACATCTCACATGAGGCAAACAGAGCAACTTGGAACTTCCCAAACAGTGCTGCTCTGTCTGCCCAGAATGCAATTCTCTCATTTGCCCATCTGGCAAACTCCTACTCATTTTTTTAGACCAGCTCAAAACTCAGACTTCATCAAGCTTTTCTCGGGGCTTCCCTTGCTTTTTGTACCTCTCTATTCTAACGCTTATTCAACATGGCAAAATTATTTGTTTATATGTCTGTCTTTAGATGACAAGAAATCTTCTAGCATCCTGCAACTTATTCATCTCTGTATTTCGTTTGTTGAATGAAATAATGTCTCAGGATTTAAGCAAGAATATCCAAACTGCTCTTGATAAATGCCCATTGTGTGAGTCAAAGGAAGCATACAGGCCAAATCCCATTTCCATAAATGTCTTCACATTGATAATCTTTATACATGGAAACTACTTGTTACATTTGTGTGCCTACATAAAGTCACAACCAACACAATGAAACATTTTTAAAAGATACATTAGACCACCAACTAACCAACCTGCTGAATATTTCTAGATATTCAAGCTATTTCATTCTACTCCATTTAAGTGGTCTTTAACTTTTTGTGGGTCACAGGCCAATTTTGGTAGTGTTTGTCTATCATTTCTTAAACCCACACTCACTTTTGATAACAATAAAAATCCCACATACCCGTGGAGATTCCTAAACCCTCCAAAGGGCACAAACCTCAACCCCACTAAAAATAAAACATAACTTTGTATGTAGTAGGAATTCACAAGTTCATGAGAGATGTAATACATCAGCTAAGATACTACTGAGCTTTGCTCTCAGGTAGTTCATATTATTAAAATACCCGTTTTCCTTCTCAATGTTTATATTGTATCAAATATAAACACTGTAACATTAAATATGCTCTTTCAAACTGCATACATCACAAAGTTTTTACTGGGAAGATGAAGCTGGAGAGGCAGTGACATCTGTCTCCCCAACCTTATGGTGGGGAATCTTATGATAGAAATTTGCCAGAAACAAATGAAAAACACAAATGGGAAAAAATATCCTGTCTCCTGGCATATAACCCCCAACGATCACTTATTTAAATGAAGGGAGTTCTTTTAAATGCTGCTGGCATGCCATTTTCCTACTTCTCCTCCAACCTCACTTTTAAATAATTTAAACTTATAGCTAGCAGCAGCTTCTTTTTAAACTAATGTATTTTGTCCTTGCAAAGACAAAGGGTTAAATTAAAGAACAGCTGGCTTCCTGCCATTGGCTGGGTGGGGAACGGTTGGGTGAGGGTAGAGAATAGAGTAGGAGGAAAAACCAGTTAGAAGAATAAGTGCTAATTTCTTACCCTGCCACATGGCCATCTTGATCCTATCTTCACCCACGCTGGGGTCACAGGCTGAGTTTCCCAGAGCCTCTCAGTTTTGTAGGGAGACTTGATAGAAAGGCAGCTATGTGGCCCTGTTTTCTGCAAGGGGCTAAAGCCCCAAACCTGAAAATGTAAACAGAAAAATGAATACCTAAAGGAAACTATACACTTCAAATGCTTGAAAATTATCTCCTGCTCCTCTCTGAACCTCTCTTTCAAAGATATGCAGGCATGGGTAGTGTCAAGTTTCCCACTAAGCAGCAAGGCATCTCTGAAAAGAGAGAGATCTGGAGTGAGTTAATGTTGCCACTCAGTGCTATACAATTCTGCATGAATCACTAGAGCTTCAGTAAATGAGTTCTGAGTCTCAGTTGATGAGTTGCTGGATGAAATCACCGTTAAGCACCTTTTCTACCTTGAAGTTTCATGCTTTGGAGACTGAAGAGCAACATTAATATCCAGTGCCCTAACCAACCCCCAAAATACCCAACTTTACATTTAAAAATCAGTAGAAGGAGAGGAAAGTTTATGAATAAAGTTTGGAAACAGATCTTGTATAGGGGGAAAAAAAGGAAGCGGAATAAAAAGTGAAGAGTGATGATACCCTTTGAGTAGTAGTTCTCTCTCCTTGTGTCATTATACTTTCCCACCCTTTGCAAATTTCCTATAGTGAGCATATATTCCTTTTATAATCAGGGGGACAATGAACCAAAGAAGAAGAAAAATGTGAAAATGGAATACCAGTTTAAAGAAAACCAAATTAATTCAGCTAATTCCTGTTGTTAAAACTTCAAATCCAGTCCTAGGACAATATTATTTGCAAAGATATTAAAGGAGTTAGGGGCCGGGTGCGGTGTAATCCCAGCACTTTGGCAGGCCGAAGCGGGAGGATCACCTGAGGTCAGGAGTTCGAGACCAGCTTGGCCAACATGGTGAAACCCCGTCTCTACTAAAAATACAAAAATTAGCCAGGCATGGTGGTGCACTATAATTACAAGTGACGCCTGTAATCCCAGCTACTCGGGAGGCTGAGGCAGGAGAATCGCTTGAACCCGGGAGGGAGGCGGAGGTTGCAGTGAGCCAAGATTGTGCCACTGCACTCCAGCCTGGGCGACAGAACGAGAGCCGGCTCAAACCAAAAAAATAAAATAAAATAAAATAAATAGGAGCTAGGAATGGGAGAAAAAATGAGAGGTCTGACGACTCAGTTTGACTTAGAGGCTTAACACTCTGCTTGCCCATTTAAACAAGATCTCAGTTAATAAACTGGTCTTCCCTACTTAGCATACAAGACAATCTGTTTTTTCTAAAAGTCTTCACCTTTTTGACCTGGTGAACATCAAAGTAGATGGCTATTTCCATATCTTTTATACAACCAACACCTCCACCTCCTAAGTGAAAGCGCTAAAGCACAAACACTGAAGGCTAATACTAACTTGAGAATCGTGTTGGCCTTCTTTAATGACAAAAGGGTTAATGTGTACACCAGTCCCAAAACACCAACAGAGAAAAGGCAGTGCTTTGGACAAGGAAAAGTTCGCGAAGTCCAAGAAAACTAGGAACTCACAAACTCCTAGGGTGAATTCAGCAGGAAAAAGCGCTCCGATGACTTATCTGAGACCTGGGACAGTCTGTTTTGATTTGCCTTTTTTCTTCTCCTATTTCGCGTGCAGTTAAGAAGTAATGATCGTCGTCCCGTGGGACTAGGCGAAATTTAACATCTCTGAAGTTAAACCCGAGCAGTTGCTAATAAATGTATGAAGTTTATGTAAAGTGGATTCGTGCTGGTTTTTTATGCTCCAAACTTCTAGATTTCCCTCACTTACTCGGGGCAGCTTCCACTGACGTTATCGCACAGGCACAGGTACAACTTCGCTGGGAACTCCGGGCAACTGATTTGCTCTGAAATGTTAATCAAAGGAAACGTGCGTCAATGTAAAGGTAAAGCTTTTCCCGTATGGATCAAGGCGCTCAAGAGCAAGGCTCGAAAGTCTGGAGAGAACCAGCTACGCGCGTTAAGTGGCAAAAGGAAAACAGCGCAGCAACTACTTTTCCGAGAGTTTCTCCACTTTGCTAAGACCCATACAAAACCAGCGGCAAGTCCAGAGCCGGAGGGAGAAGAGCCGGGCCTCGGCTGAGCTTTGCCAGCCTAAGTCACCCTACCCCAGTCTGGGAAAGGGGACGCAGGCGGCTAAACACTCCGATTCAAAAGCGGGGCGGGCTTGGCGCCGCTCCGCAAGGAAACTTCGCTCGGGCAGCCCAGGGACCATACTCGGAGAACAGGGCTGGGCTCCCGGGAAGACGCCGCTCCGCACTGGCTGGAACTAGCCTGTCTGCCTCCTCCAAGCGCCGGGCTGCCGCCGCCGGGCGCGGAGAAGCCCCATCTCCGGGGGTCCAAGCCAGCGGGGTTGCGCTTCCCGTGTCGCTGCGCTTAGTGGGTGCTCCGGGGGTGGGCCGGGGGCCAGCGGCCCGCCAAGGACCTGTTGGGGAAGGGACAGCCCGTTTGCCTTTACCTGTCGCGGAGGTCAGGAGCGGCGGAGCCCGTGTCCGCCGCCGGTGGGCAGCGCGCTCGGTCGGCTCTGGCGTCCAGGACACCAAGTTGAGTGAGCGCCCCACGTAGCCGGCAGAGCTTCATTCACACAACCTAGCCGGGGAGGAGGGGGAGCGGAGCGGGCGCGCGACTCATGTGACAGGGCGCCTCGCGAGTATCGGCTCAGCCCAGCCAGCGTCTGCGCGTGCGCGCCACGGCGGGCTCACACCCGGCACCTCTGCTCAGCCGAGGTGAGGGGAGGCCCGCCGGGAAGGAGCCGCCAGGAGGAGTTTCAACTTGCGCAGCCGCAGTACGTCGGCCCCGCTCGCTGCCATATTTAATGAGGACTGGGCGGGCGGGTCCTATCCCAGTGCTGGGCGTGTCAGTTGCCTTTGAAAACGCAATGCCCCATTGTGTTTCACTATTTCCAGCTTGCAGTGCCTTTTTTGCTGGGGAGAAGGTTTGTCCTTAGAATAAAACTGTCTATCCTGAGCTTTCGGCCCACAGAGTAATTAGTAGTAGAAATCTAATACTAATAACATTAGATCACATAATTTGAGCTTCTTCTTATGTGCCAGGCACTCTCCTAAGCCCTTTACTTCTTTCGTCTCATTTGGTGTTCACAATAACCCCGAGGGGTATTTCTCCATTTTTACTCATAAAAATACACAGGCACAGAAAGGTTAAGTAACTCGTCTAAGCTCATATAATAGTAGGAATAGGAATAGTGATCGAACGTAGTGATACTTTTAACAGGCAACTTGATGTTCCCAGCAACGCTGCAAAAAAATATACTGCAGTTGTTAGTACTGTATTATCTCCACATTAATCATTACAAAACAGAGGCTCAGAAAAGCAGAAGTCACAGGACTAGTACGTGGTAGAACTGGGAATCCAACCTAGGTCTAACTTACTCCAAAGCCCTTACCCTAGGTTTGGAAGAAATAGCACCCCGTTTTGCAGAAGAGAAAACTTAGGCCAAATGGGGTGCACTGACTCACTTAAGATGATCCAGCTAATTAGTTCTTGGCAGACCTGAGACTGGAATCCATATAATCAATCCAAGTAATCTAACTAGAACCCGGGTACTCTACTGCAGTGAACAATTTGGAATGCCTACTTTAGACAAGCTAAGTGGTCAGGGATTTAAAAACCCCTATCCTAGCCCAATCAGCATCAGGCTACCAGGGACAAATTTGTAATCCGACATAGTCAGGCTTTGACCCATTGCAATATGAGAGACTGCACACCATAGGCATTTCATCAAACAGAAAAACATGGAGTCATTATAGGATTGGAGAGAAGAGTGGAGTTTAGGTGAATTTTAAACAAAGCAGTGTTTTTGGTAAGCTCAAAGCAAAGCAGTACTGTCATTTGGGGTCACCATCAGGTCTGAACTGCAAAGTGAACCCAGAGTTGTGTTTCCTTGGGAACCACAAAATAAAGATAGATGTGGAATGTTGTGTCCAGATACCCCTTATCTGAAGCTCTGCACCTGGGTTGGAAATTGAGGCTGCTTCTCTGTGTCAAAGAAACTTATGTCCTCCAGATGCATGTGGGATGTTTCATTCTTACTGATATGATTTCAAGCAGAAAAGTTTCTGATAATCTACGATTTTAGAGAACAAAGTCTCTCCGTGAATAAAAAAGTGGTGGTCACTGAAATAAAAACATCGTTACCACTTTACAGCTGCAATATGTCTGCCAAAGAAATATTGTTCTCTGTTAAATTTGCATCTGGTTTTATCTGTGTGTTATTCTAGCATGACGAATGGCCGGATTTTTATTTTTTCAGTCCAAAATTTTTTTGCTTTCTGAGCTGGTAACATTCAGTCCCTTCCTTCAGGCACTCATGGTGTATGGGATAGCCACAAATAACTAGAAAATATCAGTACAGGCCTCTAATAAAGGTAAATCCAAGTGGAGGTAACACCGTTGGCAAAGGTGAACAGGCAGGAAGTTATATGTGAGGACCCGTGAGTAGTCCTACGTGGTTGAAGTTTAGGGTAGGGAAGCACAGGGGAATTGTGGAAGATAATACCCAGAAGGTAAATTGGGGCCCAATTTTGGAGGATCCTGAATATTGGACTAAGACTTATACTTAATTCAAAAAGTGACTGAGAAAGAATTGAGGTTTCTGAGCAAGGCAATCCTCTTTTGGAATTCATCTTTTAAAAGGTGAATCTAGAGTAATTGTTCAAAGAAAGGTTTGATTGTTTGCTTGATTTTTTTTTTCTGTCATTGAAGTAGAAGAAACTGGAGCTTATATGTAGATCGAGCAGAAAAACTACTGGTGAAATCAACAATAAAGAGGCAAGAGGCCGGGTGCAGTGGCTCATGCCTGTAATCCCAGCACTTTGGGAGGCCAAGGCAGGTGGATCACTGGAGGTCAGGAGTTCGAGACTAGCCTGGCCAACGTGATGAAACCCCATCTCTACTAAAAATACATGGCTAGGCATGGTGGCCGGCGCCTGTAATCCCAGCTACTCAGGAGGCTGAGGCAGGAGAATAACTTGAACCCAGGAGGCAGAGGTTGCAGTGAGCTGAGATCGCGCCACTGCACTCCAGCCTGGGAAACAAGAGTGAAACTCTGTCTCACATACACACAAAAAAAGAGGCAAGAAAAGGAGGGGATAACTAATGGAGTAAGATAATTGAGAGGCGAGAAATGAGATTCAAAACACAAACTAACCTCGGACACCTCTTCCTCTGATACAGGAAAAAACGGTTTGAAGGATGGCAGTCTGGTTGGAAGGAGACATGTCATGAAACTGCCTCTGCAGAGAAAACATATTGGCTTTACTTAAAGTACATACAGGTTTATTTGGGAGAGCTGGGGAGCGAGTAGGAGGGGGTGGGAGGGAGCAAGGAATTGGGGGGAATTGGGAGTTATAAGAGGGCTGCAGTACACCCAGGTTACCACTTGGTGTCGCCACTGACCGATGACAGCTTGGAGGGCTCCAGTTGGAGACGAAATCTCCCCCTCCCCCCAAAAAATGTGCGTTTCAAAAAAAGAACATTTTATCTTTTGCGAATTGCAAAACAAAACAGAGTGAGCTCCACAGCCAGACTGCCTGAGCTCAAAGCCAGCCATACTCAGACTCTTACTAGCTGTGTCACCTTGTTCAAGTTATCTAACTTCACTGTTTTGGATTTCTTACCTATAAAATGGGATAATAGGAGTAAATGTACCTACAGATGTAGAACAGTTAGAACAGATTAAGCACTCAATAAATGCTAGCTTGTATTACTATTGATAATAATAATGATGATAATGAACAAGGCTCCTTCAGCCTTTGGATCCCGAAGTTTTTCAGAAGCTATTTGTGTGGTGAGTATAAATGCCTGTACAATACCTTCCCAAGCGAAGTGGTGAGTGTGGTGCTAATGTGGCAAAATTAGCAGTTCAATCAAGAGGTACAGATTCTGACTGTTAACTTGTTTTCTTTCCCGTGGCTCAGACCACTCTCTACAGAAATCCAGCCAGGTGTCCCATGTGTTTGTGCCCATGGTCGTGAGTGGGTTTGGCCAAGAGAATGAAGATAGATCAACATAATGAGTCCTCTGCTCTCCTCCCCCTACCCTGGACAAAATTGAAAAGATGTTCCCACCCCACCTCCCATGATGGTCAACAAACTGTTAACAGGTCAAGAGCCATTTCAGGTCTTATAGAGCAAAGAGTAAATACATTGTGATCTTAAAGCTTATTTAAAAAAAAAAAACAGGGAATTTCTCTGTATAATAAAAGGTAGCACTTTAGACTTAATATTGCAAAAGAAAAAGCTTTAGAACAATAGACCACAGTGACACCTAAACTATCATGTCTAAATGCAGCTTTAACTTTCATTTTAAAATTAGCATTGCAAATAGAGACAGATAGTTAGATGAGTACATAGCCATGTAGAGTAGTAAGTGAATGTTTCTTGTATGGTTCTTATTTATTTGTTTCACATTTTTTGAACCCTTACTATTATGCTAGCCATTGTGCTAGCCACTACAAATACTGAGTTTAAAGTAAAATTTCCCGAGTGCCTAAGAAATGCCTGGAATAGTTCTAGAACAAAAAATGGGGCAGAATAAAAGAAAATGAACAAAGTTCTCTAGCTCAGGGGATCTATCAAAACAGTAGGTTAGGAAATCCTGATAATAAAGTGATCTGAAGTCATTTGTAATTGCCCTGTGCCTGGAGAGCAGGGTATCAAAATTAACAAATGGCTTCTATACCAAAAATGGATAGCCAACCTCATAACTGGAGAAATGCTACTGAAAGCTACCATGAGATACCACTGGCAAAGTTTTAAATATTTATAATAGATTGTGTTGGCCGGGCACAGTGGCTCATGCCTGTAATCCCAGCACTTTGGGAGACCAAGGTGGGCAGATCACTTGAGCCCAGGAGTTTGAAGCCAGCCTGGCCAACATGAAGAAACCCCATCTCTACTGAAAATACAAAAATTGGGTGGGTATGGTGGTGCATGCCTGTAATCCTAGCTACTCGGGTGGCTGAGGCAGGAAAATCACCTGAACCCGGGAGGCGGAGGTTGCAGTGAGCCAAGGTCGCACAACTGCACTCCAGCCTGGGCGACAGAATGAGACTGCTTCAAATAATAATAATAATAGTAGTAATAATAATACACTGTGTTGACAAAGCAGGGGTGGAAGGGTAAGTCCTCTCATAAATTGTTGGTGGGAGTGCAATTAGTCAATTGAGGGCAATTTTGCAATAACTATAAAAATTAAGAATATATGAGACTTTGATCCCAAAATTTAATTTCCAGAAATATCTCCTTCAGTTATGTTTGCATGGGTGTAAAATGTTATATGAACGAGGTTATTCACTGTAGTATTGTTTGTAATAATAAAAACTGGGAAGCAACCAGATGTCCCTCAATAGGGGACTGATCAAATAAATAATGGTGCATCTCTCCAACGGAAAAAAAAAAAAAAGAAAAAGAATGAAAGGCCGGGTGCAGTAGCTCACACCAATAGTCACAGCACTTTGGGAGGCCAAGGTGGGAGGCTCGCTTGAGCCCAGGGGTTCAAGACCAGCCTGGGCAACGTAGTGAGAACTTGTTTCTAGAAATAATACAAAAATTAGTCAGGTGTGGCATCACACCTGTGGTCCCAGTTACTCAGGAGGCTGAGATGGGAGGATCACTTGAATCTGGGAGTTCAAAGCTGCAGTGAGCCTTGATTGCACCACTGCACTCCTTCCTGAGCAACAAAGTGAGACCTCATCTCAAAAAAAAAAAAAAATGAGAAAGCTTTTTTATGTACTTACATGCAAAATTCTCTACAATACAGTATGTGGATGCAGAGCTATGCACCTTCTCAATTTTGTGCCATGGATGTGTATTACCCATTCAATTATATATCTTTAAAAGTAATATAGAAAAACAAGAATAGTGTTTGATTGAAGGATAATTTTTGACAAGTGACCTTCATGAGAAATTTTACTTTTTAAAAATTCCACGTCAGGCCAGGTGCGATGGCTCATGCCTATAATCCCAGCATTTTGGGAGGCCGAGGCAGGTGGATCATTTGAAGTCAGGAGTTCGAGACCAGCCAGGCCAACATGGTGAAACCCCCGTCTCTACTAAAAATACAAAAAATTAGCCAGGCATGGTGGTACACGCCTGTAGTCCCAGCTACTTGGGAGGCTAAGGCAGAAGAACCGCTTGAACCCGGGAGTCGGAGGTTGCAGTGAGCCGAGATCACACCACTGCACTCCAGCCTGGGCAGTAGAGTGAGACTTTGTCTCAAAAAAAAAAATCTCATGTCAGGCTGCCCTCCATGTGAGAGAAGTCCAAGTCCAGCTAGAGTTGCTACTATTCTATGGCAGCAGATATGAGGGTTTGTTTAGGGAATGTTTTTGAGGATTTGAAGATCTTTCACTTGTAAGTTCATCAGCTCTGTATAGACTTCTGTTCCATAGAGGAGTTAAAGCACAGTGGAATAGTGGTAGTGGTGTCTCTGAACCACTCTGCTACCTGTTCACCAACTAGCCTGCAAGCTCCTTGATGGCAGGCCCATGTCCTATATTTTACTTTATATTCCTTAGAGCAGTGCTTTTCAAACTATTCGTAGAAAAAACTCATTTTCCCTAAAATATATCATACATCAATTCTTTTATAAAATACAATACCAATAAATTACTAAAAAAATGAAATAAAAACAAAAACACAAAATACAAGTGCAACTCTTTCATGATTATATTTAACAGACATAAAATTACTCTGACAAATTGTTAAGGTTTTGGAACATTTTCTTTCCATTTTATCCCATTTGATTCAAACCAACAACAAACAGTTTGTCGACCAGCAGTGGGCCGTGGGCCATGGACCACACTTTGAATAATACCACCTGACAGGACTACCGAAGCACCCAGCTCATTGTAGGAATTCAATAAATCTTGGGTTTAATACAGCATTCCTATAGAATGTTTTCTACTTTGTGTTTTCACATCTATTTCCCTCTGCTATCCTCACACCACTTCCAGAGTTAAGTGGAGCAGATTTTGTCATTCCCATTTGACAGAAGAGGAAGTTGAGTCATGCAGATTAAACGATTTCCCTGATCTGAAACAGTTACTTTATGTCAGAACCCCAAATTCGCCTCCGACTCTTACTGCATCTTGCGGCAGTGGCACTAAGAAAGCCTTCCAGTCCCACCAATTAGAGTAAAACCTGCCTTAGGTTTTCCAAATAATAGCAAGTTGCTTGCCTGGTACAATAGAAAGAGTAGAGACTCAAATCTGGGCTTGAGCCAGTTTTACCTGTAATCCTGTCTCCTTATCTTTAAAGGGGATAATAGCAGATTCTCCCAAAGCTGCACTAAGAACTATATGGTGAATTAAATAGCCAGGCACGTAGTTCAGAAAGAATGATTGGTATTAATTTTAGGCTCAGTTTAGAAGCCCTGCCTTGAAGGGTTTGCTTCTTAATCCTCATCACATGGAATGCGCGCCATCTACTGGTAGAGCAGGGAACATGGCTCTAGGAAGAGGCTTTGCTCTCCGTAGGAATCATGCCCTTTCCTTTTTTGCATTGGCTGCTAGAAAGCTTGGAGCCAAATATTTGGTATTCCCCACCCCCGGCAAGTGAACAGGATTTTACAGATTGCATTTTATATTAAACTCACCTCTAGTTTCATTTTATTTCTTCCTATCTGAAACCCTTCCGTGGCTCCCAAGCCATGGCTCAAGCAGGAGCAAAAGTCAAAGTCCTTACCCTAGGACTTCCATGTATACAGCTGTGCATGATTGGGCCTCCTGTTAGTTCTCTGACCTCATCACCAACTACTTACTCTCTTCCTTGCTCTTACTGTTCCGTTTTATTTTTTTCTTGACCAGATTATCTCATTTTTTAATCTATTTTGTAGTCACTTTGAATACCCTTTAGAATATGTAGAATAGTGATTTACTAAACTAGATAAAGTTTGACAAGAATATGTTCTATTTTTTGTTATTGTTGGTCTGTTATCCTGGCAACCTCTGTAATCTAACAATAGTTACAAGAGTAGATAAGTTAACTCTAAAATATAATGCAGGTAAAATAATTAAAATTTAAAATAAATCTTTATGACTCCAAGCCTATGTAGATTTAAGTGGCCACTGCCAATAGTACTGGGACACCACAACCTGAGTTAAGTGATATATGCATTTATTTATATGCTGAACACTTACTATGTGCCATTCACTGTTCCAGGTACAGAAAATTCTGTATCTTGGCCTGGGTTTCTTGGGGTTTATTCTGCTTGGGGTTTGGTCAGTTATTGAATCTGTAAGTTGTCTTTTCTCAAATTTTGGAAAATTCTTGTCATGATTTCTTCAAATACATTTTCAGCACCACACTTTTTTTTCTTCTCTCCTTCTGGGTCTCCTGTAACATGAATGCTATATCTGTTGTTATAGTTCCACAGGCTCTGTTCATCTTTTTTTTCCGAGTCTATTTCTGTCTGTTGTTCAAACTAGATTATTTCTACTGTCTTATCATCTAGTTCTATCACTGTTTCCTCCATATTCTCCATTCTGCTGTTGAGCCCGTCCAATGAGTTTTCAAAGTTTAGTTATTGTATTTTTTGGTTATAAACTTTCCGATTGGTTCTCCTTTATATCACTTCTTTGCTGAAATTTTCTATTTTTTCACTCATTTTTCTATTTATTTCACTCATCATTCTATTTTTTCACTCAAGTCTGGTCATAATTGCTCTTTGAAGCGTTTTTATGTTGGATGCTTTAAAATCCTTGTAATATAATCCCAAAATCTGTGTCACATAGGTTTTGATGTCTGCTGATTTTTTTAAATTTGAGATTCTTCTGGTTCTTGTTATGACAAGTGATTTTTGTTTGTATCCTGGACATATTAGGTGTTATGTAATGAGACTCTGGATCTTATTTAAATCTTCTGTTTTAACTGGCCTTCTCAGACACCCTTCCAGGAAGAGGACCACCATGTTATTTCCAGTTGGAGATGGAAGACCATGTATTCACCATGGGACAGGAGAGGCACCTCATTCCTAATGGGAAAGGGTGAAAATCCAAACTCTCCATTAGGCCTCCACTGATAGCACTCAAGCACTGTGTCATTCCTCAGGTTCCAAGGTCCCTGGTTGGTCTGCCTTCTCTTCATCATTCAGAATCATCTTGTTTGTTTTACATATAATGTCCAGGGTTTTTCTTAGCGGGAGGAATAGGGATGAGTGCATTCATTCCATCTTGTACACAGTCAGAAGTTCCCTCTTTTCCATTTTCTTTTAAATGCACTCTTATCAAGCTTTCATCTTCCATGACTCTACCAAAATGGATCTCGTCAAAGACACCAGTGACTTCCACATTGCCAAATGTAATATTGTTCTCATTTTATTTAACACATCAGTAGAATTTAACTCAGCTGATCTCTCTCTTCTTCTTGAAACATTTTTCTTCACTTGTTTCCAGGACACTGTTCTGGATTTTCTCCTATCTCATGGCTACTTTCTTAGTTTTCTTTTGAGTTCCTCCATGGATTCCTGATCTCCTAAGGTGGGAGTGCTCGAGGGATCAGTCTTGTCTTCATCTCTCCTCTCTCCCTTGGTCATTTCATCTGATCTGATGGCTTTAAACACCATCTGCTATCAACTCTCAAATTTATATCTCTGGCCAAACCTCTTCTCTAAATTACAACTTGTACATCTAGTTGCCTATTTAATATCTCTACACTTGTATACCTAATACATATTTCAAATTTTAATATGTTAAAAATGACACTTCTGATCTCTACCCTCCCCAGACTCGCTTGTCCTTCATTATTCCCAGTTTCTAAGGCCACAAGAGAGGTCATTCTTGACTTTTCTAACACCTTTTTCCAATCCATCAGCAAATCCTGATGTGCTACTTTGAAAATAAATGCACAATCTGACTCCTTCTGATCACTGTCATTGTTATCACCTTGGTCCGAGCTACCATGCTTTCATCTGCCTGCATTGCTGAAATCACCTCCTAACTGCTGCTTCTCCTTCCATCTTTGCCTTCCTACTTAACATAGTAACATGGGCAATCCTTTTACAAGAGAAGTCAGATTCTATCACCCTTTTTATGAAACCCTCCCATGGCTCCCAAGCCATGGCTCAAGCAGGAGCAAAAGTCAAAGTCCTTCCACTTGCTGTACATGATCGGGCCCCTGTTAGTTCTCTGACCTCATCATCAACTGCTAGCTTCCTCGCTCATACTGTTTCCACCACACTAGCTGTTTCCAGTCACACCAGCATGCTTCCATCCAAGAGCCCTCCCACTTGCTTTCCCTTGACCTGGAATCCTCTTCCTCCAGGTACCTCCAGGAACTTTCACTTCCTGCAAGTGCTTTCTCATAGGTCACCTTTTCAAGTGTCACATTCCCTCAAGGCCTTCTCTGACTACACTATTTTAATTTGTAACTTTCCAGATCTCCTTATATACATCTTCACAGCTTATTTTTTTTCATAGCATGTACCTCCTACATATACCACATAATATTCTTATTTATCTTATTTCTCATCTGTCTGTACTTCCACCCTTCCCCAGTGTAAGCTTGGTGAGGGCCTGAACTTTTGTCTTTTTGTTTACTGATGAATTTTCTTTTCTTTTTTTTTTTTTTTGTGGTGATGGAATCTCACTCTGTTGCCCAGGCTGGAGTACAGTGCTGCAATCTTGGCTCACTGCAACCTCCACCTCCCAGGTTCAGGCAATTCTCCTGCCTCAGCCTCAGAGCAGCTAGGATTACAGGCATGCGCCACCACACCTGGCTAATTTTTGTATTTTTATTACAGATGGGGTTTCACCTTTTGGCCAGGCTGGTACCAAACTGTTATGGAAAGTAGTGTTGCAGTTTCTTAATAAACTAAACATACATTTACTATATGGTCAGGAACAAGTTCCAGATCCTGTACGGGAAGAAATTGAAGGGGCCCATGACAGTCCTGTGCCCTGCAATGGCCACCTGGTGTCAGTCATCAGCAAGAAGAGCTTCCTGTGGATCCTAAGGGCCAGTGAGCTGACAGGCATGGCCTTGGTGGACACCAGCTATACATCCACCAGATAAGTAGCATGAAGAACTTCATCTGGCTGCAGATGTCACTACCAAGAGGAGACCAAGATACTGAGCCACATGTCCCAGGATGCCAAGTTCCTCGAGGTGTACAGCATGGACTTCATGGCAGGCAGTGCCCAGCCAGTATCCTGGTGTCCAGCAGAGACCGCAACCTTATGATGTACATGTACCCATCAGAAACTGCTAAGCTGGGCAGACTTCCATGTAGCCACCTGCGTGTACACATTCTGGAGGACCCTGTGCCAGGTAGTCCCCCAGAGGCCCAGCAAACAGTCGGTGTGGGGGTGGGGAGAACACACTGGTTGGTGGTATTCGGCATCTGCTGCTGGTGAAGAAAACCTCCCAGGGGCTTCTGATGCTACAGAATGCTCCAACCACCATGCTACCCCACCTTGCCGGCCTCAACCTCCTATGCCTTCCGGGTGCTGCACATGGACCGTTGCATCCTAGAGAATACCAGGTAGAGTGTCCTCAACCAAGAACTGCTCAACCTTTGCCTTTGCCTCAGCACCATGGGGTGTGTGTGATTAGCTGACGGAAAAAATCCACGCCACACCTGACATTGTCCTGAATGACTGTAGGAGGCATACAGTGTCACTGCCACTTCTAGCCCATGGATGCCGCTGCTGCCCCTGTACACTGCTTTCCAACCCCTTTTTGTACAAAACACAAGGAAAGTGGGAGAAAGAAAACAAATGATAGACACATACATTAACAAATGGATCTCAAGGATATTACAGTGAGTGCAAAAAGGCAATCTCGAAAGGTCACATATTATAGGATTCCATTTATATAGTATTTTCTATTTGAGAAAATTACAGAGATGGAGAGCAGATTAGTGGTTTCCAGGGAATAGGGAAGGTGGGTGAGAGGGGAGTAGGTGTGGCTATAAAGGGGTAGCAGGAAGGAGTGCTTTATGGTAATGGATCAGTTCTGTATCTTGATTGCTATGGTGGTTACACAAACCTACATATATGATAAAATGGCATAGAATTATTCATACACATTGTACCAATATCAATTTCCTGGGTTTGAAATACTATAGTTTGTAGGATGTGACTATTGGGGAAATCTGGGTAAAGTTTACAAAGGGCCTCTCTGTACTATATTTGCAACTTCATGTGGTTTATAATTATTTCAAAATAAAACATTCAAAAATGAGCAAAGAGAAATGGCAGAGATTGAATATAGAAAATTCTAGCGAGTAATTTTGCTGTAAAGGGGAGCGGAGGTAGGGGCTAAATAGTGAGCAAGGGATGGTAGCTCAAAATATTTTTAAAATTTTTGAATGGGAGCAATAATAGCATGGTTAAAGCTGATGAGAAATAACCTGTTGGTGGCCAGGGTTGGGGGGTGGGGGTGGGATTTATACTACAAGGGCAAGAGAGGAGAGGACTGCCAGAAGGGGATAGGATCTAGTGAACAAGTAGTGGGGTTGATCTAGCTAGGAGCAGAGACAGTTCATCCATCATAATGGGAAAAAGGGTAGAGTATATACACAGATTTAGGTAGGTGAAAAGATATGGTGGTAGAAATTTGTGGGCTTTGTTTTCTGATTGCCTCTGTTTTCTCAGTGAAACCGGAAGCAAGGTCATGGGCTGAGAATGAGGATGTGTGCTGAGGCATTAGAGGCTTGAAGGGAGAGGAGAAGGTATAAAATAGTTGTCTAGGAAACCAGCAGAGTAAATGGACTAGGATAATATTATGTGATTTCCTGGCAACATGAAGTGCCCACTTGAGGTTTGTGGGCTTGAATTTAAAGTGAGAGTGTCATTTTGTGTTTTTCCCCAGCCATGTTCAGCTCTGGGGTTGGAGGAGAGGAGAAGGAGTTATTGATAAGGACAAGAGAGAGGCAAGGAGCTGCGACTAGGTGGAGGATGAAACTGGAAGGGGGGAGTTTCAAGGAATTGAGAGGATGGGATGTTGGAAGGATCAGGTATTGAGATATTAGGATCATAAAGAATTAAGACAAGATTAATTGGAGAGAGTGACAGTGAGACAGAAGCCAAAACTTTTGAGAAACTGGAGGGGCACTGATGGTCTATAAATAACAGCAAGGTAGGATGGTGGGTAATATACTCCGTGACAGGGAATTCAAAGATTGGGGATTTTTAGGGAGGAGAAAGGGAGAATGATCTGGAAGCAGCAATGAGCGGCCTCAGGATATGGGAGAAAAAAAAACACTGCTTGAAAGGGCTGTAAAGTCCTTGGGTGGATCCAGATTTCAGTTAACTCAAGAAGGTGAGGGGAGCATTCAGCAAACAGGGAATGGATACAGGGGATTTTGCTGATGACTTTGGGTTCTAGATGAGGGGACTGTATAATTTATCATCCAATCTGGGACACTTCAGAGAATGACAGATGCAGGACAGTGGTACGTCATGTGTAAACTGAAATTGTCCTGGGCAAACCAGGACTGTGGTTTTAGAGGACACAATAGAAGGATTTCAGGATCTAGAGAGGGCTAAGAGGTAAGAAAAGGGAAATACACAAAGTTGTATGAGGATTAGAACATGAGACACACAGGTAGTGGCCAAGGAGTTCCAGGGTTCTTGTCATGACTGACATAAACAAAGTTGAAAGGTATAAAGGACTTAGTTCTGTGATCTTAAGGCAGATAGTCATGGCACTTCTGTGATTGTTGATGGGGAGGAAATGGGTGGGTGATCAAGGCTTGCTCTTCACTTTTGTTAATGGAAATGCAGAGTCCTGGAGAGAGGAGCTCTATTCCTAGCCAATAAAGACAGCAACGTGATCCTAAGCCCTGCTGAAGAAGATCTAGATATTTCTGAAATTCTTCATGCTTCCAATATGAATTGTTTTAAAAACTGGGACTGGACTGACTACAGGTGAGGAAATTAACTGACCTAGTTGTGAGAAGCTAAGGATGGCAGAAACAAGAGACTTAGTGGTGTTTCCCACATAAACTACAGGAAAACACACTGACATTGGCAAATGTAGAAAATACCAAGCTTAAGAGGAGAAAGAACAGGATCCATCACTTAGATCCAAAAAAACTAAGTGATCAAGAACAAAATGGTTCACATGCTGTTTAACTACTCAGGGTGCTCAGTCCTTATTTGTCTTGTCTTTTCTATGTTCATTCCTAAGATTACTTTATCCAGTCTCCTGGTTTTAATTACCATCAAGAAGCTGATGGCTTCTAAATTTACCTCTTTAGACCTAATTTCTCCCCTAAATTCTAGATCATATATCTAACTGCTTTCTTGACATCTCAACTTGGATGTCTAACAGATGTCTCAAACTTAACATGTTGAAAACTGAATCCCTAATTTTTCCTTAAAAATTTGTTCCACCCCTAGCATGCTTCATCTCAGTTGATGGAAAACTATCCTTGCAATCACTCAAGCCAGGATACCTTGAAACTACAGTCAGCCCTTATCCACGAATTAACCAACCTCAGATTGAAAATATTCAGGGGGAAAAAACCATTAAAATACAAATAAAATAAAAAACACAGTACAACAACTATTACATGGCATTTACATAATATTAGATATTATAGTCTAGAGATGATTTAAAGTATACGGGAGGACGTGTGTAGGTTACATACAAATACTACACCATTAAGACTGGAGCATCCATGGATTTTGATGAGGGGAGAGCTGGAACCAATCCCCCATAGCAGACATAGAGGGACGACTGTATCAGCAAATCCCTTTGCTTTCTCCTTAGAACATATTCAGAACTGAACCACTTCTTACCTTCTCTACCACTGCCACACTGTTCCCAGACACCATGATCTCTCACTTTGTTGCTGCAATATTGTCCTAACTGGCCTCCCTGAGTCTACGTAGCCTTACCACCCTATATTCTATTCACCACACAAAAGTAAAAATGATCCTTTTGTAACACAAATCAAATTATGTTACTCCTCTGTTCAAAACCCTCCAGTGGCATGCCCATCTTACTCAAATGAAAATCTATACTCCTTATGTCCTTATGATAGCTTACAAGGAGGGCCCTATAATCTGTTCCATGCATAACTCTGTAACCTCATCTTCCACCATTCTCCACCTCACTCACTCCTCTAGCCACAGTGACATCATGTTGCTGTTTTTAGACCTGCCATGCTCTCTCCACCTCAGGGCCTTTGCCCTTGCTGCTTTCTCTGCCTGAAAAGCTATCCCCCCCTTACCCCCACCTTTGCAAGCTCCGCCACTTCACTTGGGTCTCTGTTATATGTCTTCTCCTTTCCTTCTACCACTTATTCTAAAATACCACCCCACTTTGTCCTCCATTTTTAAACTTGATTTATTTTTCTACAATGCTGTATATTTTACTCATTTTATTTCTTATCCCCTTCTCTCACTAGAATATAAGTTTCATGAGGGTGGGAACTTTGTCTCATTCATCACTACATCTCCTAACAACAGTACTTGGCACATGGTGCAAACTCAAAATTTTGATTGAATGGAGATTAAAGTATAAATAGTTAAATAGATCAAATACATTTTAGATGAGATCATTTTAATACATTAAAATATTACTTTTAGACTTATTCCTAGATACCTTATAGAGTTTTAGTCTACTGCAAATGAGATCCTTCTTTAACAATTACATTTTAAGTGCTAATTGCTACCATGTAGGAATTCTAATGATACTATATGAAATTCTTGTATCTAGCAACCTTGTTGAATTCTCTTATTCTAATAGTTTGTTTATAGATTCTCATAGATTTTATACATAACCATGTCATCTGTGAATTATATTTTTATATTCTTTTTCTTTTTGTTTTCTTTTTGTCATTTTAGTGCATTCGTTAGAACTTTCAGTATCAAGTTGGAAAACAATGGCACTATGTTTGCCATGGGTTTGGAGTAGCTATACTTTTTCCCTTTTGTGTCTGTTATGTTTTGTTGTTTGTTTTTAAATTATGAATGAATGTTGAATTGTAGTTGCTTTTCTACAGCTAACATAATCATATGGTTTCTCTCCTTTTTATCTATTAATGTGGTGAATTACATTAGCAGATTCTCTAATTAAGCCACTCTTGAAATAAACCTTACTTGTTTATATATTTTAAAAAATATTCATTAGGGAATAAATCTGCTTGTATTTTAGCTAGGATTTTTCACTTATGCCTACAATCAAGATTGGCCCATAAACTTTTCATGTACTGTCTCAGTCAGGTTTGGGCATCAAGATCATTTTAGCCTCAAAAATATGTAACATTTTCCTATTCACCAAGAAAGTTTAGGTTAGATATTTTTTGAAGATTTGCTAAAAAAAATAAATAAATCAAAAACAAAACAAAAAAAAACTATGATGAAGTCGTTTCGGCCTTCTTTGAGGGGATTTTTATTTTCTAACAATCTGACTTATTTAATGGTTACTAGTCTATTCAGATTTGAAAGTTCTTTATATAGTTTGGATACAAATCCTTTATATTGAGTATAGATTTTTAAATATTTTATACTAGCCTGTGGCTTGTATTTTCATTCTCTTAACTGTGTCTTTCTAAAAACGGAAGATTTAATCTAATTTATTAGTTTATTCTTTTAAGGACTCTGCTTTTGGTGTTACATATAAGAAATATGTGCCTAACCCAAAGTCAAAAAAAATTTCTACTATGTTTTCTTCCAGCGGTTTTATAGCTTTGGTTTTTTTCATTTAGACATATGACCATTTTGAGTTAATTTTTTAATTTTTTTAATTTTATTATTTTATTTATTTATTTATTTATTTGAGACAGAATTTCACTTTTGTTGCCCAGGCTGGAGTGTAATGGCGTGATCTCGGCTCACCGCAACCTCCACCCCCCAGGTTCAAGCGATTCTCCTGCCTCAGCCTCCCCAGTAGCTAGGACTACAGGCATGCACCACCATGCTCACCTAATTTTGTATTTCTACTAGAGACGGGGTTTCTCCATGTTGGTCAGGCTGGTCTCGAACTCCTGACCTCAGGTGATCCGCCTGCCTCAGCCTCCCAAAGTGCTGGTATTACAGGCGTGAGCCACCATGCCTGTCCTGAGTTAATTTTTTAATATGGAAAAAGACATGCATCAAAATTTATTTTTTTCCATATGGATATTTAATCAGTTGAGCACCATTTGTTGAAAACATTATCATTTATCTAATAAATTGCCTTTCCATTCTTGTAAAAAATCAGTTCTGTGGGTCTATGTTTGAACTCTCAATTCTATTCCATTGATCTATTTACCTATATTCATGCCAGTACCACACTGTCTTGATCACTGTAGCTTTATAACAAGTCTTGAAGTCAATTATAAGTATTCCAATGTTATTCTCCTTTTTCAAAATTATGTTTGACTATTCTAAGTTCCTGGAATTGGTGTATGCATTCTAAAATAAGCTTGCCAATTTCTACAAACAAATCTGATGGGATTTTGGTTAGAATTGCATTGAATCTATAGACCTATCTGGAGACAATTGACATGCTAACAATATTGAGTCTTCAGCTCCATGATCATGATACACCTCTCAATTTATTTAGGTCTTCTGTAATTTCTTTCAGCAATGTTTTGTAGTTTTCAGTGCATAGATCTTACACACATCTTGTTAGATTTTTATCTCTAGGTTTTTAATATATTTTAAGCTATAGTAAATGGCATAGGTTTTTTAATGGAATCTGATAATTCGTAACTAGTATATAGAAATGCATTTGATCTTTGTGTATTGATCTTGTATACTGCAATATTGCTAAACTCCTTTAAGAGTCCTAGCAGCTTCTTTTGTGAATTCCTTAGGCTTCTCTACATACACTGTCATGTCATGTGAGTATAAAGAGAGTTTTACTTCTTCCTTTCCACTCTGTATACGTTTTATTTCTTTGTCTTGCTTTATTGCACTAGCTAGAGCCTCTAGTAGAATAATGAATATAAGTGGAGAGCCCATATTCTTCCTTTGTTCCTGATCTTGGGAGCAGAGCAAAAATATGCTTTCACCATAAATATGATACTACATGTAGATTTTTTGTGGATGTTCTATAATGGGTTGAAGAAGTTCTCGTTTTTGTTTCCTAGTTTGCTGAGATGTTTTTTATTATGAAGGATGTTGGATATGGTGAAATGCTTTTCCTGAATCTGTTGAAATGCCATATGGCTTGTTTTTTTTTTAATCTTTTAATATGGTGAATTATGTTGATTGGTTTTTTAATGTCAAACCCTCCTGGTATGCTTGGATTAAATCATTTGTTCATAACGTATTTGATGATTTACTCAAATTTTGTTAAGAATTTTTGCATCTATGTTCATGAAGGATAGTGAGCCATAGTTTTTGTTTTTAAATTTTTTGTCTCATTTGGGTGTTAGAGTAATGCTGGCCACATACCATTAGTTAGGAAGTGCTCACTTCATTCCATCCTCTTTTATATTCTGGAAGCATATGTAGAATTTGTGGGGTTTTTTCCATAAATGTTTGGTAGAATTTATTAGTGAAGCCATCTGTGACATGGGTTTGAAAAGGTTTTAAATAAAAATTCAATTTCTTTTTTAGTATTGGGCTGTTCAGATTATCTGTTTCCTCAGAGTGAGCTTTGGTAGTTTAGATCTTTCAGATTATTTGTTCATTTTATCCATGTTGCTGGATTTATTGACATCATGTTATTCATAATATGCCTTCATTTTCCTTTTAGTATCTCTATGTTCCCCTATTTCATTACTGAATACCAGTAAATTGCACTTTACTCTTTTTTTCTGATTAGTCTGAATAGATATATATGAATTGTATTGAATTTTTCAAAGAATCTACTTTTGGTTTCAATGATTTTTTTCCTGTTGTTTTTCTATTTCATATTATAGTGATTTCTGCCCTACTATTTATTTCTATCCTTCCGTTTAATGTATGTTTGACTTGCTTCTTTTTTTCTGGTTTCCTAAGATGGATGCTTAGGTCATTTATTTGAGACCTTTCTTCTTTTCCGACATAAGTGTTTAATGCTATAAGATTTCCTCTAAGGGATGTGGAGAAATAGGAACGCTTTTACACTGTTGGTGGGAGTGTAAATTAGTTCAACCATTGTGGAAGATAGTGTGGCGATTTCTCAAGGATCTAGAACTAGAAATACCATTTGACCCAGCGATCCCAGTACTGGGTATATACCCAAAGGATTATAAATCATGCTGCTATAAAGACACATGCACACGTATGTTTATTGTGGCACTATTCACAATAGCAAAGACTTGGAACCAAGCCAAATGTCCAACAATGATAGACTGGATAAAGAAAATGGGGCACATATACACCATGGAATACTATGCAGCCATAAAAAAGGATGAGTTAATGTCCTTTGTAGGGACATGGATGAAGCTGGAAACCATCATTCTCAGCAAACTATCACAAGGACAGAAAACCAAACACTGCATGTTCTCACTCTTAGGTGGGAACTGAACAATGAGAACACTTGGACACAGGGCAGGGAACATCACACACTGGGGCCTGTCGTGGGGGTGGGGGGTTGGGGGAGGAATAGCATTAGGAGAAATACCTAATGTAAATGACCAGTTGATTGGTGTAGCAAACCAACATGGCGCATGTATACCTATGTAACAAACCTGCACGTTGTACACATGTACCCTAGAACTTAAAGTATAATAATAATTTAAAAAATAAAGTACTATTGACCATAAAAAAAAGATTTCCTCTAAGCACTGCTTTAGTTGTCACCCTCAATTTTTGATATGTGATAGTTTCATTTTCATTCAGCCCAAAATGCTTCCTAATCTCCTTTATGATTTCTTTATTTTAAAATCAAGAGGATTTTTTTAATTAAGATACAACAGAAAATATAAAGGAAAAATATGAAATAATCTTATTTTCACTGAAGATAAGTAGTGTCTGAAATATAAGTTCATAGATATCAAGATTCATATATTTTCATATTTGTACTCTTGGTATCTAGCATAGATTATGGCATGTGGCAAATATTTATGTTTAATGAATTAAAACTTTAAAATAGAAATGAGTTTGTGCTTTACATATTAAACTCCACTCCTAAATTTTGCATGAGTTTAAATGACTAACGACTTTCCCCCTCATTTTTATTATTTAATAAACATGCTGACCGGGCACGGTGGCTCACGCCTGTAATCCCAGCACTTTGGGAGGCCGAGGCAGGTGGATCACGAGGTCAGGAGTTCGAGACCAGCCTGGCCAACATAGTGAAACCCCGTCTCTACTAAAAATACAAAAAAGTAGCCGGGCATGGTGGCGGGCGCCTGTAATCCCAGCTTCTCGGAAGGCTGAGGCAGGAGAATCGCTTAAGGTTGCAGTGAGCCGAGATCACACCATTGCTCTCCAGCCTGGGAGACAGTGCAAGACTCATCTCAAAAAAAAAAAAAAAAAAAAAAAGCTAAATTAATGTGAGTTCTAAAAAAATCAAGATTTTTTTAAATAAGAAAAAATATATATTCATCTAAGTAATCACCTTTTTCAGTCCCTTTATTTCTTTATGTAGATTCATTTCTTTAAGTAGGTATTTATCTATTTTTTTGTGTAGACCTGGTATTTTCCTTCTACCTGAATGACTTCCTTTAGCATTTCTTGTGCTGGTCCACTGGTGTTGATTGTTTCAGCCTCTGTGTGTCTGCAAAGGTCTCAATTTTTCATTCTTTTTGAAAGTATTTTGGCTAGGTAGATAATTCTAGGCTGATAGTACTTTCTTTCATTCTTTTAAATATACCACTTCATTGTTTTCTAGCTTACATGGTTTCTGATGAAAAATATACTATCATTTTTATCTTTGTTCCTCTGTACATAATGTGTATTTTTTTCTGACACCTTTTAGGATTTTTTCATTATTACTATTTTTTGAGCAACTTGATTTTGACATCTTTATATTTCTTGTGCTCAGAGTCTGTTGAGTTTCTTATATTTGTGGGTTTATATATTTATCATATTTGGGGAAATTTTGGCCATCACTTTTCCTAGTAATTTTTCTTTGCCCTCCTCTTTCTCCTCTCCTGGAAATTACACACATATAAGGCTGTTTGCAGTCATCTTACAGCTCACTAATGTCCTGTTCATTTATTTTCAGACTTTTTCCTGTTAATGTTCTTTTTTGGATGATTTTTATTGCCATGTCCTCAAGCTCACTAATCTTTTTTTTATTGCAGTGTCTAATCTGCTGTTAATCCCATCCAGTGTATTTTATATCATAGACATTATATTTTCATCTTTACAAATTCAATGTGGATCTTTTTTATATCTTCCATTTCTCTTCTTAACATGCTTATGCTTTCCTCTACCTATCTGAAATATATTTATAAGTTGTTTTAATGTCCTTGTCTAAGAATTATATCATCTGTGCAATTTCGGGGTCTGTTGCTATTGATTTTTTTTCCTTATTATGGGTCATTTTCCTGTGTCTTTGCATACCTGATCATTTTTTGTTGGATAGTAGACATTGTGAATTTTATATTGTTAGGTACTAAATTTTTTATATTTCTTTTAATAATTATTAGCCTTTTTTGAGAAGCAGTTAAGTTACTTGGAAAGAATTTGATCCTTTTGAAGCTTGCTTTTGATCTTTGTAAGATGAAATCTGGAAGAGTCAACAAAAATAAAATTGAACTTTTCTTGTTGCCAAAAGAGAAAGAGACCTTTTCTCTCTCCCTTTTCGGTAATATTTCCTTGAGAAACTTCTCATTTGTGAATCCTTCCTCTGTCCCTTTGATATGTATGTAAATCTCTTTAAAGACTAAATAAGCCTCTTGCCAGCCTTATAACTCAAGAATGTTTTTCTTAAGGGACTGGAAGCCATCTCTTTGAAATGTAAACATCAAGGAAGATAGCAGCCCTATATCTCCCTGTCAACCTGGGAGTTTAGCCTAGGTGCCTTGCTCTAAGCTGTAAGCACCTGCTTGTCATAGAGATATGAGAAGTTTCATATTTCCTTCAGATAAAGGCAATTAACTAGCACAGATGGCTACTCCAATTACCAGGTGAACTTAGGATGAACTATAAAAGAATGTATAGCAAACAGTGCTGTCAAGTTCTCTTACATAAGAACAATTTATCATTTATCTTAAGAACATGTTTATAATGGATACATTGCATACATAAGAATGGGGTTATTTTTGTTTTTGCAATCTCATTAGCAGATTGCCTGTGATGCAAAAGAGTCTGGTTTAATGCTCATTCAATAACAAAACTGTTTTCTTTCTTTTCTACCATTCATGGAGAGAATTTCATGGGTTGGCAGGAAATTTTACTTTTAATTTTTCCCTAACAGATTAGAGCAGCAGTTTAAGGCTAATATTGCCCTCCACTGAAGCAGTACTTCTCTGAGTACTCAACCCAAAGCCCCGGCCCTATTTGAGCTCCAAAACGTGTCCTCCATGCTCGTCTTTTGTGATCCGTCCCCTGGCCTTGGATAATTTTCCCACATGCATGTGCTGACTGGCAATCAGCTAAAGACTCAAGGGGACCCTGTACATATTTCCAGAGTGCTCTCCTTCACCGCCTTTCTTTCTCTTCACCACCCACATCCTATCCTGTGAATCTCATCTCTTTGTCCTCCTTCTTGAATTTGCTTTTTTTCTTGCTTTTCCCCCAGCTTTATTGAAATATGACTGACAAATAAAAATTGTATATATTTAGCATGTACAACATGATGTTTTGGTTTTTGTTGTTGTTGTTGTTACTCTTTTTTTTGTGTTTTAACTTTTCCCTGCCCCCTCCCATGCACCTCCTCACTGCGGGCAAGGAGGGAGTGGGAGAGTGATCACACCGTGGGAACAATATGATGTTTTGATATGTGTGTATGTTATAAAATGATTGCTGTAAATAAAGCTGGTTAACATATTCATCACCTCAGCGTGTGTGTGTGTGTGTGTGTGTGTGTTTAGAACACTTGAGATCCACTCTCTTAGTAAATTTCAAGTAAACATTATTAACTATTGTCACTATGCTGTATGTGAAGTCTCCAGTACTTGGTCACTTGTGTCTCCTTGACTCAGGGAGTCCGCCAGATTCTAGTTAGATTCCCCATGCCTGTGCTGTGACCTGAAAGTGAGCTGAGATGATCATAGGGCTTACTTTGTTTCCATTCTTTCAAGGATCAGTGTCCTTTGCTGCCTGATGTCCAATGCCTGATAACCATTGTTTTATATATTTCATCCATCGTTTTTAGTTGTTTAAGACAAGAAGATAAATTCAGATCCTTTTGTTTCATCATGAGCAGAAGAGAATGTTCTTGTGTTTTATTTTAACCATATTTTATTCTCCCACCACCCTTTCTTGACTCTCTTGGTTTAATCACATTTTAAAAATCCCTGCCTATTTCCCTAATGATTTTGAAATGATTAATTATATGCCCTTTCTTTTAGACATGACTATTTTTCCATTTATTGTCCTAAACAAATGGAGAGCTTTCTTGCCATATTTCTGGCCCTGTGGGTGAAACGTTACCAGTTTTCTTTGTATAAAAGGGTGGCTCATGGCTTAATGGATGGAACTCAGTTCCTGCTTTATGGCCTCATTGTTTGTCTCTGTGAGCATATTAAAACTTCAGCCCCTAAAATGTAATCGTTCTCAAACTTAAAAATTACTGGGTTTTGTTCTGGGTAAAATGAAGTGAGCAAACTACACAGTGTCTCCCTCACTAATACAGCTATAAAACATAGACCACATGGAGCAGCTATTTGAGTACTTTGAAAATAAATAAAGAAGACTTAATTTATTTGGAGAAGACTGGATTTGGAGAAGACTAGATTTCATAATACTCTAAATTATCAGTGAGTTTACCACTTTATTTTTTCATGAGTTCTTTTAAACTCATGACAGTCCCAAATCCAAAAGTGTATAATAAAAACTACAAAATGCTGATGGAAGAAATCAGTGAATGCCTAAATAAATGGAGAGACATATCAGGTTCATGAATTGGAAAATTCAACATAGTAAAGATGTCAATTCTCCCCCAAGTGAATGTATATACTTAATGCAATTCCTGTCAAAATCCAAGCAATATTTTGGTCAATATTAACAAGGTATATTAGTCTGTTTTCACATTGCTGTAAAGAACTTCCCTGAGACTGGGTAATTTATCAAGAAAAAAGGTTTAAGTGATGTATATATACAAGTCCGCATGGCTGGGGACACCTCAGGAAACTTACAATCATGGCAGATGGGGAAGTAAGTACCTTCTTCAAAAAGCAGCAGGAGAGAGTGTGAATATGTGAAGGAGTAATTGTCAAACACTTATAAAACCATCAGATCTTGTGAGAACTCACTCACTATTACGAGAACAGCATGGGGGAAACCGCCCTCATGATCCAATCACTTCCCTTCCTCAACACATGGGTATTACAGGTCCTTCCCTCCACACATGGGGATTACAATTTGAGATGAGATTTTGGTAGGAACTCAGAGCCAAACCATATCATTCCAGCCCTGGCTCCTCCCAAATCTCATGTCCTCACATTTAAAAACCAATCATGCCTTCCCAACAGTCCCCCAAAGTCTTAACTCATTCCAGCATTAACCCAAAAGTCCAAGTTCAAAGTCTCATCTGAGACAAGCCCCTTCCACCTAGGATCCTGTAAAATCAAAAGCAAAATAGTTACTTCCAAGATACAATGGGGGTACAGGCATTGGATAAATGCTCCCATTCCAAATGGGAGAAATCGGCCAAAACAAAGGGGCCCCATGCAAGTCTGAAATCCAGTTGGGCAGTCATTAAATCTTAAAGCTCCAGAATAATCCCCTTTGACTCCATGTCTCACATCCAGGGCATGCTGATGCAAGGGGTGGGCTCCCATGGTCTTGGGCAGCTCCTTCACCAGCTGCTGTTGAGTGCCTGTGTCTTTTCCAGACACACATTACAAGCTGTTGGTGGATCTACCATTCTGGGGTCAGGAGGATGGTGGCCCTCTTCTCACAGCTCCACTAGGTAATGCCCCAGTGGGGACTCTGTGTGTGGGCTCCAACCCCATATTTCCTTTCCACACTGCCCTAGCAAAGGTTCTCCATTAGCACTCCACCCCTGCAGCAGACTTCTGCCTGGACATCTGGGCAGAAGCTGCCAAGTCTTGGGGCTTGCACCCTCTGAAGCAATGGCTCAAGCTGTACCTTGGCCCCTTTTAGCTATGGCTAGATCTGAGCATCTGGGATGCAGGCCATGAAGTCCCAAGGCTGCACAGAGCAGCAAGGGCCCTGGGCCCTGCCCAGGAAACCATTTTTCCCTCCCAGGCCTCTGGGTCTGTGATGGGAGGAGCTGCCACGAAGGTCTCTGACATGCCCTGGAAACATTTTCCCCATTATCTTGGCGATTAACATTTGGCTCCTCATTACTTATGCCAATTTCTACAGCTGGCTTGAATTTCTTCCCGGAAAATGGGTTTTACTTTTCTACTGCATCATCGGGCTGCAAATTTTCCAAACTTTTATACTCTGCTTCCCTTTTAAACATAAGTTCCAATTTCAAATTATCTCTTTGTGAACACATAAGACTGAATGCTTTCAGAATACTCCAAGTCACATCTTGAATGCTCTGCTGCTTAGAAATTTCTGCTGTCAGATACCTTAAATAATCTCTCTCAAGTTCAAAGTTCCACAGATCTCTAGGGCAGGGGCAAAATGCTGCCAGCCTCTTTGCTAAAGCATAGCATGAGTGACCTTTACTCCTGTTCCCAATAAGTTCCCCATTTCCATCTGAGACCACCTCAGCCTGGACTTCATTGTCTTCATCACTATCAGCATTTTGGTCAAAACCATTCAACAAGTCTCTAGGAAGCTCCAAATTTTCCCACATCTTCCTGTCCTCTTCTAAGCCCTCCAAACTGTTCCAACCTCTGCCTGTTACCCAGTTCCAAAGTTGCTTCCACATTTTAAAGTATCTTTATGCAGTACCCCCACTCTCTGTGGTATCAATTTACTGTATTAGTCTGTTTTCACATTGCTATAAAGAACTTCCCTTAGACCGGGTAATTTATAAAGGAAAGAGGTTTAATTGATTCACAGTTCCACATAGCTGGGGAAGCCTCAGGAAGCTTACAATCATGGCAGAAGGGGAAGCAAGCACCTTTTTCACAAGACGGTAGGATAGAGTGTGAGAGTGTGAAGGAAGAGCTGTCAAACACTTGTAAAACCATCAGATCTTGTGAGAACTCACTCACTATCATGAGAACAGCATGGGGGAAACCGCCCCCATGATCCAATCACCTCCCTCCCTTGACACGTGGGTATTACAGGTTGCTCCCTTGACATGTGAGAATTAAATTTGAGATGATATTTGGGTGGGGACACAAACCCAAACCATATCACAAGGTGATACCAAAATTTGTATGAAAAGACAAAAGAATGAGAATAGCTAAAACAATTTTTAAAAGAATAAAGCTGAAGTAATCAGACTACCTGACTGTAAGACTTACTATGAAGTTATAGAGTCCAGAGACTGTGGTGTTAGTGAAGGGACACACATGTAGATCAATGCAGAACAGAGAGTTCAGAAATAGCCCCACATCAGTATGGCCATTTGATTTTTGATAAAAGTGCAAAGGCAATTCAATGAAGAGAGGATTATATTTTCAACAAATGACTGAATGGTATTGGAACAACTGCACTTTCATATACAAAAAAAGAACCTCAACCTTAACTTTACACCTTATGCAAACATTAACTCAAAATCAACAACATATATAAATGTAAAATATAATAGTGTGAAACTTTTAGCAGAAAACAGGAGAAATATCTCTATAATCTGGGATTAGGTAAAATTTTTTGACATGATGCGAAAAGCATGATCTATAAAAGAAAAAAGATTATAATTTGGACTTCATCAAAACCAAAACCTTTTGTTCTGTGAAAGACACTGTTCAGAGAAGGATATGAGAAGCTACAGATCAGGAGAACATACTTTCAAATCACATATCTGACAGAGGACTTCTATCTAGCATGTATAAAGAACTCTTACAACTCAGCAGTTAGAAAATTTAAGCACCATTTAAAAATGGCCAAAAGACTTCAACAATCACATCAACAAAGAGTGTATATGGATGAAAATAAGCACATGAGGCCAGACACAATGGCTCACGCCTGTAATCCCAACACTTTGGGAGGCTGAGGCAGGAGGATCACTTGAACTCAGGAGTTTGAGACCAGTCTGGGCAACATGATGAAACCCCGTCCCTCCAATAAAAATATACAAAAATTAGCTGGGCATGGTGGCACATGCCTGTAGTCCCAGCTACTCAGAAGGCTGAGGCAGGAGAATCACCAAAGCCCATGAGGCAGAGATTTCAGTGAGCCGAGATGGCACCGCTGCACTCCAGCTTGAATGACAGACTAAGGCCCTGTCTCAAAAAAAAAAAAAAAAAAAAAAAAGAAAGAAAAGAAAAAGAAAAAAAGAAAAGCACACAAAATGATTATCAATAGCCATTAAGAAAATACATATTAAAACCATGATGAGATACTACTACACACCTATTTAAATGCCTAAATTAGAAATACTGACAAAACCAGGCCAGGTATGCCTGTAATCCCAGCACTTTGGCAGGCTGAGGTGGGTGGATCACTTGAGGCCAGGAGTTTGAGATCAGCCTGGCCAACGCGGTGAAACCCCATCTCTGTAAAACAAACAAACAAACAAAAATACAAAAATTGGCCAGGCGTGGTGGCAGACGCCTCTAGTCCCAGCTACTTGGGAGGCTGAGGCAGGAGGATCACTTGAACCCAGGAGGCAGAGGTTGCAGTGAGCCAAGATCATGCCACTGCACTCCAGCCTGGGTGACAGAGCAAGACTCTGTCTCAAAAAAAAAGAAAAGAAAAGAAAAGAAAGGAAGGAAGGGAGGGAGGGAGAGAGGGAGGGAGAAAGGAAAGAAAGAAAGAAAGAAAAGAAAGAAAGAAAGAAAGAAAGAAAGAAAGAAAGAAAGAAAGAAAGAAAGAAAGAAAGAAAGAAAGAAAGAAAGAGAAAGAAAGAAAGAAAGAAGGAAGGAAGGAAGGAAGGAAGGAAGAAAAGAAAGAAAGACAAAACCATTGTTAGCAGGGATGCAGAGCAGCTGGAACTCTTACAGTGCTCTTCAGAATGCAAAATGGCACAGCCACTTTGGAAAGAAATTTGGAGTTTCTTAGGAAATTAAACATACACTTACCATATGATCTGGCAATCCCACTACTGTGTATTCACCTTGGAAAAATGTTCAAATGAAACCTGTACATGAATGTTCATAGTAGCTTTATTTGTAATAGCCCCAAAATGGAAATAACCCAAATATTCTTCAACGGGTGAATGGATAAATAAACTGTAGTAGCACTCAGCAATAAAAAGGAACTATGGATTCACCCTACAACTTGATTGGATCTCAAACGCATTATGATAAGGGGAAGCAGAAAGTCTCAAAAGGTGACATATTATATAATTCCATTTATATGACATTCTCAAAAAGTTGTAACTATAGTGATGGAGAGCAAATCAGTTGTCAGGGATTAGGGTTCGGGTAAGGTGTGACGACGGAACAGCACAAAGGATTTTGAGGGTAATAGAACTGTTCTTTATTCTGTTTGTGGTGGTGGTTACATGAACCTATGCAAGTGCTAAAATTCATCAAACTGCATGCCAACAAACTCAGTTTTACTATATGTTAATTTTAACATAAATATAAATTATTTTGAACATCCTAAAGAACTTTTGTTTAGGTGGGTTATATCTATCAATATTTGCCATAATAGAACTTAAAAGTGATAAAATTTTTAAATATTAATTTGTTAATTCATTTAAAATAATACTGAAAACATGTTACATGTTACATAAATAACATACTTTTAGTGAAAAATAAGTATATATTCAAATATGCAAAACATTTAATTGCATTGTTTTACATTTTTACAAATCTGGCTGGATTCTCATATCTCCTTCTATATTCAACCTGTTGTAATATCATAGCTCCAGGAAAACTGCACTATGTACTTAATAAAGAAATCAATAAATACAAATAAAATCTCGGTATTATTGTGAAAATAGTTTTGACTTTGTGAACCCCCAAAAGTTTCCCCCCAGGGGTCCCCAGACCTCCCTTTCATTATTACTGCTAGTATATACCGAAGTGCCATACCCTCCTTAGGTGGTTCAGCTTCAGCTCAGGGTCATTGATCTAAATTTGCCTTCCCTCTTTGTCCCTGGTACTCATGATCTCCTTTCTTGGCTGAATGTTGCTATACCTATCTTATTTCTGTTACATTTTATACAGAATTTATTTATTTGGGGTGAGATGAAGGATTTCTATTTGGGGTGAGATGAAGGATTTCTTTATTTGGGGTGAGATGAAGGATTTCTCACACCAGCTTTACCTACATTATAGGCTGTAGTTCTCTCTATAATTATGGTGCTATTTGCTCTCTTCCATTTTGTTTGGTGTGATTTTCTTGAGCTTTTTCACAGTGTATCTATTTTTTTAGCTGTGAGGTTTGCTTGTTTGTTTGCTTCTCATGTGGCTTTGTAATTTATTTTTCTTTTCTATTTTGTTCTGAGATTTACAAACTTGGTTAAAATATTATCTTAATTGTCTTCTTTGAGCTCTTATATTTCTTCATTATGCCCTCTGACCCAGTATGATAGTATGATACCTATACACCGTCATGATATTTATAATACTTCCAGTGTTTCCTTGGGTAAACTTTGTCATTTGCTCTTTGCTTATGTTCCTTTCTCTTTTCGTCATTCTCTCCCAGTTTCTATGCACAGGTCTTGAACTGGTTCTTTTCCAGTTCCCACTCATAATTTGATGGGCTGGCTACCTGTTGAAAAATACTATAAACTGGTCCACATCCTCGACATAAGTTTCTTATATCAAGGCTGGGCGCAGTGGCTCGTGCCTATAATCCCAGCACTTTGGGAGGCCAAGGTGGGCAGATCGCTTGAGCCCAGGAGTTTGAGACTAGCCTGGGCAAAATGCCAAAACCCTACCTCTACAAAAAGTACAAAAATCAGCCGAGCATGGTGGCGCATGCCTGTAGCTCTAGCTACTTGGGAGGCTGAAGCAGGAGGATCGCTTAAGCCCAGGAGTTCGAAGCTGCAGTGAGCTGTGATGGCACCACTGCACTTCAGCCTGGGTAATAAAGTGAGACCCTGTCTCAAAAAAAAAAGTTTCTTGTATCAAATATTCTGTCCACAAACTGTGTAAAATAATTCATTTCACCAGTAATAGTATTTCAGACCTATCCCAGTCTTCCACAAAGATGATGCCACAATCCTAATATCTTAGTGCCAGGATATGAGAGATTGGGTAGGGTGTGGGGGAAGGGAATCAGTCTATAATCTTCTGATTAATTATCAGTCTTTGAGTGTGCCTGGGTCTCGGGGGTTGTAGCCTACACAAATGTTTCCATCCTTCCTTCAGGAGCCTAACTCCTCTCCCTACTCCCCTTCCTGATTGCAGCATTTCCAATCTATTTCCCTTAAGCCTGTTCCCTATTTACTGTTTTTTTTCCCTTTAGGTGATACGGAAAGCCTGGAGCGGAGTGGAAGTCTCCAGGTGGGATAAAGTTTCAGTACTACCTTATGATGAAGGATCCCCGAACCCAAGGATAGATTTTCGTTATGGAGAAGTATCTAGGGGTTACACAATAGCTACACTTCCCCCTACATCAGCCAGATCCTCAGGGGGATTTTTCTCAGATCCTTATCATGAGAACTTGGTGAAGTTATTGGAGGGAAAGCCCTCAAAAGTGTGGAACTTCTCCTATAAGTGTGGCCTTCAGGTATTTCTCAGTCTCATGCTATTCCTCACTCAGTTTCCAGCAACTTGTCAAAATCACTAGTCAAGTAAGTGGTCCTATCACTTATGTCTGTCACCAGCTTTTATTCTAGGTAAGCACATCTCAGGTGCTGAATCTCTTTGGATCTCCCTGTCTCTCCAGATTTCAGGGTAGTAATTTGCCCTGTGACTTCAATTCTCTGATGGGTCTAGGAAAAATAATCTATTTTTAGTTTACACTACCTTCTTACTGTAAGGACAGGCATGATGATTTCCAAGTTTTTTACATGTTGGAGCTGAAACCAGAGCTGATTCTAGATCCCCTAATTTTATTGTTGCTGTATACAAACTCATTCTTCCTGTCTCTGTGGATTTGTTTCATTTTAAAGTCCCTTTACTAGCAAATTAGTGAGGTATTGAGAGGGAGGGAAAGCTAATGTGGGATTCAGCCCTCCATCTTTAACCAAAAGTTTTAATAAACTTTCTAACATTAAGCCATCCTTGTATCCCTGAGATAAATATAATTTGGTCATGATATAGCTTTTTCATATACATTGGTAATTCAGTTTGCAAGTATTTTTAGGGTTTTTGTATCCAGATTTGTGAGACTGGTTGAAAATATTCTTGTCTTCTACTATTCTCACCAGTTTTGATGTAAAGATTATATACTAATTGCATAAAATGATGTGGAAGTATTTCCTCGTTTTACATTTCCTAGAACAGTTTGTATCAGGTAGCCTCCCGAGCTGGGATTACAGGTGCCCACCACCATACCTGGCTAATTTTTTTTGTATGTGTATTTTTAGTAGAGATGGGGTTTTGCCATGTTGGCCAGGCTGGTCTCAAACTCCTGAACTCGAGTGAGGCATCAGCCTCCCAAAGTGCTGGGCCTCACCTTCTGTTTTCTATTTTATCAATTTGTGATCTTATGTAGATTATACCTACTTCCATTAGGCTTAATTTGTTGTTGGTTTTCTAACTTCTTTAATTAGATGTTTAAATCATTAAATTTTAACTTGCTTTTTAATAAAAAAAATTCAAGGCCATACTGCTCCCTTTAAGTTCTGCTTTAGTTCTATCTCACAACTTTTATATCTATACTACTATCATTCAGTTCTAAGTATTTTCTAATTTACATTATGACTTTTCTTCAACCCTTGAGTTACTCTAATTTTTCAATGCTTCTTTATTTTTCCTCTTCTTTCCTGCCTTCAATTTGATTGATGGAGTTTAACCCCATTTTATCCTTTGGTGGCTTGGAAGTTATATATCTCTTTTTATCATTCTGTTGCCACCCCCCCCCCTGCTAGTGTGTAAGTTAGGACATTGTGCCCTCTGTTTCTATTTTTTAATGGCTACTTCAGAAATAACAATATGCATAATTTACTTACAAAAGTCTAAAATTTGAAAAAAAATTCCTTTACCCTTCTTTTAGATAACTCAATAACTTAAAACTCATATGCTAATATCTTGTATTTCAACTCTCCATTGCTTTTGCAAATCCCACTAGCAATGATTGTGATTGTTTTATACTTCAGTGTTTATTTGCATTTGTCCACATGTTTACCATCATCTTTACTTTTCATTCTTTCACCCATCACAGACCTTCTACTTGGGATAATTTTCCTTCTGCTTTTTACTGAATTTCCCTTAGTGAGGACCTGCTGATGAAGAATTATCTCAATGTTTGCCTGAAAATGTCTCTATTTTACTCTCATCCTTTATAAATATTTTTGCTGAGTATAGAATGCTAAGTTAACAATAATCAAATTGAAGATCATTTCATTATTTTCTGATTGTTGAGAAGTCAGCTGTCAGTCTAATTGCTATTCCCATGAAATGAGCTCTCATATTTCCCCTGGCTCCATTTTCTCTTTCTCTTTGTTTTTCTGCAGTATCTGGGTGTAGATTTCTTTTTATTTATCCTACTTGGGATTTATTGGGCTTCTTAAATGTGTGGATTGATTTCTTTCATTAGGTCTATTAAAATTCTCAACCATTATTATTATTTAATATTAACATTGTCAACTTTTGAATTATTGAATATTAAGAATACTAATAGTAACAGTATTTCATAGTCATATTATTTTCCTCTCATATTGTAATCAATGTATGCTAGATTTCCTCATTACATCCTCCACATCTCTCCTCTCTATCCCATATTTTCATTTCTTCACTTTTAGAAGTTTTTCCCCCTCTTTTCCCCACAATATTCCATGTCACTTTTTATGGGTTCCTCTTCTCTGCAGATATTTTCAGATTAATAATCTGTTTCTTTAAACATAGAACACATGGTCATTTTAAAATGTGTCTAATAACTCTGTGATATGAAGCCTGTGCAAGTTTGTTTTTGTTGTTTCCTTTCCCTGCTGGTTCTAAGTCAAGTTACCTTGTTTCATTATGCAACTGACTATTTTAGCCTGCTTTCTGATCACTGCCCGTGACAATTCATTTGTGGCGGTTCCCTGAGGCCTGAGATGGATTTATTCTCCTCCAGAGATTTTGTATTTGTTTCTACTGAGCACCTTGGAGTGCTACCTGTCTGGCAGCCACCCACAACTAAGTTCATGGTTTGAAGTTCTGTAGCTGACCCAGGCCATGGATAATAGGGGAGTCAATCTGTCTGAGGGCTGGAGTGTGGCCTCATCTTCTCAGGAATAGATTTGGTAGCCTTCTTTTTAACCCTTTATTTTTTAGCAAGAGAGCTCTACTTAGCACCAAGGCAGCCTTCTGTATAGTTCTCAGGGATTATTGGGAACAGAAGCTCCTATTATAACTAAATCTATAATAGGCTTAGTTCTGGATGGCCCTCAGGCTGCAGAGATAGTCCCTTGGGGTCTCAGGTTAATGTGGAGAGGGTTCCCTATTAAATTCCTACCTTGGGTTGATCTTGAGCCTTGCCTTCTTTCCCCCAACCCTGTGTGGCCATTGAATCAAAGCTCAGGTGGGCAGTGTAGGCAAATGCCCTTAAATCAAATTGGCTTTGATGCCTCTATATTCTGTTTACCTGTTTGGTTGCAGCTGTCATCCAAAAGTTGGCCTGGAAGTTTTCCTTTGTCCTCTCAGCTCTTCAGTGCTTTTAAAGTAGTTTTGAAATATTTTATTCAGCATGTCTTCATTAATTCAATAATAAAGTCAAATCAAATAACTAATTCTGCCATTGCCAGAACCTAGAAGTCCATACTCTTAAATGGTTAAACATTCATACTTGACTTAACAAGGTCTAAATTCAGGCAATATCCCTACTGTCTTTCCAAACAATACAACCACCTTAGAATGCTTTAAATATGCTGTCTTACATGTTTATTTATTTTTCTTTTTATGAATACATAATAGTTGCACATATTTATGGAGTGTGTCCTACATGTTTTTGTGTGCTTCTGTGTTTTTAGTGCCAGCTTGTTTTTATACTCCCATATTCTTTACCATTATTATTGCCTTATATAATTAATGCTTATTTAGATTTCCACACGTTTACAATTTTTGTTCACTGTTCCTTGCCTCTGATTCACCCCTTCTCTCTACTTTCAAGTTCCTCCTTCCTGAAGTATCTCTTGTGGTAGTTATTCTTGTGAGAGGCTATTATTGCTAAATTTTCTTAGTTTAGTTTTGTTTTTTTTCCCTGAAAATTTCCTCATTTCACTCTCAAAAAAAGAGTAGCAGTTCTTCTCAGCAGTATTTCTTGGGGGTACTAATTCTCCTTATGGCAACTGGTGACTCTCCTTCATGGCGTATCATTTACACGCAAGGACTTGATTTTTATTGTTGCTTATTTCTGAGCCCATCTTCAGCAGATCCTTTCTTTTTCTGTGGGGTTCCATTACCCTGGATCATAAAAATGTATTGCATTTGCTTTTGCTGAGATTCTATAGGTTTCAATGGTTCTGTCTCAACTTTTAATTTTTCAGCCTGTGGTTCCCATACCACACAGTAAATTTTGACCCCACATCCACATAGAACATAGGCCTGGGATTTTTATTTCTCCTTGTGGTTCCAGAGACAACATAAGCCCTTTCATTGTTTATTCTCCAACCCCCTTTTAATGGACAAGAGAAGCTACTAAAGGCTTTACCCAGAGGTTTCAGCTGTAGCTCCTCTGCCTGTGGTGGACCTGAAGCTGTGTTGTCAGCACCTGGATGGGTATTGGACTCCCAGCTCCAAGTCCCTAGCCCTCAGGGCCTGATATCTGGAACCAATACCACACAGGACACTGCAGTGTCTGTTTACAACTACTACACTGCCTTTTGTTTTTCCTTTTGTTTCCCTAGAGATTTTGATTTTTATTTTTTAAAGCTCAGCTAGAAATGTAAATTTTTGTTCTAGTTGATCTAGTGTTAATCTATGTTTGTAGTGGGAACGAGGCACTAGTCATATCATCTTAGTGTGCTGTGTTGCCAGAAGAAACCATGTTTTATACACACAATTTGGCACCTTTTTATAATTAAGCATTCTTCCTTATCATTTCCATCCTCACAAATATCCACTTCTTTAAGTTCTAAAGAAATTAAGTCTCCCCTCAGGACCATCTAGATTGTGAGTGCACATGAGGCCAGGCCTCTGTAGCAGGCTGGATTACTTTCCAGACACACCACCATGTCGTTTAAGTATATCATTACCCTGGGGTCTAAAATTTCTTACCACAGTGAGTTTCAACTTTAAAATATTTTAGTAGCAGAACCCTTTCTGCAAGTATTACCTGGAACCCCCAAATACCAAACAAATAAGAGGAGAGCTTCTCTGGTTGAAGTGAGGTTGAGAGTTCTGATCTCACCAACTTATTTTCCTTGCTCCCTGCAGTGCTCTCCAAGGTGCTCCCTGGGCCATCTTCATAGACTCCTTGGACTCCAGGAAGGTAAGATAACGAATAGATCAGTGGTTCTCAAAGTGTGGTCCCAGAACCACGAGTATGGGCATCACCTGGGGATGTGTTAGAAATGCAAATTCTCAAGCCCCCATCCCAGATCTACTGAACCAGAAACTCTGGGGGTGGGACCCAGCAATCTGTGTGTTAATGAGCCCTCTTGGTACATGAAGACCTCTGATGCATATTAAAGTTTGAGAAATTACCAGAATATTGTATTCAGGAGCTACTGGAACAAGGCTGAAGTGTTGCCCAAGATTAACATTTCTTGGGTGCTTAAATTAACCCAAGCTTCTTTGGAAGGTTATTTTCCATCCACCATTTTCTTTTACCTGAGTGATATTACAGACACTCTTGAGACACTTTCTTGTACCTGAGTGAGATTATAGACATTCTCAAGGCAAAGACACAACTTTGCAATGGCCTGAGTCCCTCTGAATTGATTCAATATCAGGAGGCTGAGGTGGGAGGATTGTTTGAGCCCAGGAGGTCGACACTGCATGATTGTACCATTGCACTCCAGCCTGGGTGACAGAGTGAGACCCCATTTCAAAAGAAAATAAATAAATAAATAAATAAATAAATAAATAAATAAACAAATAAATCACAGGGACGAGTAGGGATTCCTACTCTTAGTTCATTAGACAGAAATAATGAAGTTCCTCCTAATTTTTCTTGACAAAAAGACTTCAGGCTGATCTCATTTCACAGAGGCCAGCCCACTCTCTCCTCTCCGAGAGGGTATTACTTTAAAAAAAAAAAGACTCGAGGTCTGAAGTTCATAAAATGACTATCGAACAAAAGAAGCCAGACATAAAAGAGTACATGCTGAACAATTGCATTTAGAGAAGGTCTAAAGACAGACAACACTAATCTACAGTGAAAGAAGTTAGGATAGGTGTCTTTGAGTTCTGGGGAATGTTTTGTTTCTTGATCTGGATGCTGTTTACAGGGATATGTTTACTTTGTAGAAATTCATCAAGTTATATATGATATGTGCACTTTTCCTGTATATTTGATATACTTCAATATGAGTTTAAAAATGGCACTGGGTCACCTGCAGAGCAAGTGTGTAATGACACACTGTGGTGAGTGCTGGGCTACATACTTTCAGAGGATCTGGGCCTTTGTTTCTGGGTGTGAAACATACATTTGGAGGAAACACAGGTTTCTGGCACCAGGTCTACTACATTTGAAAGTAAGAGTTGCATGGGGCCACTCTGTTTCTTGACTGGAAAAAGGCCTTTTGGCTGATGGTGTCCCTGATCAGAATTCCCTGTAGACAGTGAATAAGTGAGACAGTTACCAACGTGACCTGCAGGCCAGAGTCAGTTTTAGCATCTGGCTACTCCAAGAAATGGTAAATGGCAGGGCCCTGGATTTCTAATCAAATTATGCCACGAAATTGTGGGAAGGAATGTGTAATGGGTGACAGGGCAGTATCTCATTGTTTGGTGCATGGTTCTGAACTCTATGGGTGGTTAATGCCCCCAGTTGTGAGCACCTATATTTCACCTGTGCCCTTCTGAGTCCAGATCACAAACCTACATACGAACCAAGTCTCCCAGTCCTAACAGTATGCGGATGTAAACGAAGTCTCTGCTAAAGAATTAGCTTAGCTGGGCGCAGTGGCTCACACCTGTAATCCCAGCACTTTGGGAGGCCAAGGCAGGTGGATCACCTGAAGTCAGGAGTTCGAGACCAGCCTGGCCAACATGGCAAAACCCTGTCTCTACTAAAAATACAAAAAATTAGCTGGGCGTGGTGGTGGGCGCCTGTAATCCCAGCTACTCGGTAGGCTGAGGCAGGAGAATTGCTTGAACCTAGGAGGCGGAGGTTGTGGTGAGCCGAGATCGCGCCATTGCACTGCACTCCAGCCTGGGTGACAGAGCAAGACTCTGTCTCAAAAAAAAAAAAAAAAAAAAAAAAAGAATTAGCTTAAATTTCACCGGTTCTTGTCCCATCTGCTCATCTAGGAACTCCAGCCCACATGAAAAATAACCCAATTGTGTCTGCAAGTCCCCAGTAGATTACAAATCAATCCGTTTTCACCATCTCCCATGTTCTTTCTTACTTATTCTGGGCCCGTATCTTTGTGTACTCCGACCATAAACCTGTTTGAGAACTAGTTACCCCTTCCCTCCCCAACCCTGCCACTGCTGTATTTGTGCTCACCATGGGAATGTTGGTGAAGGTGCCAAGGGTGCTACTTCCTGATACCCCTAAAGGCCCTAATCGTGGAGGTGCCTGACCACGTGCCAGACATTCTCAAACATGCCTGGATCTCAGTTTGAGCTCAAGGTTAACACATACCTGCTGAATACATGATGCCTTGGGTTCCACGATGGTATGATCTGAAGGCAGGCTGTAGCTGCTGTTACATTCCATTGCTCAATTTGGGGGTTAGTCACTGGTAGGGGCATAGGACTGGCCTTGAATGGCTGCCCTGTTGCTAAGGGACAATGCTGTTTTCCAGATATAGGAGGCATGAGGTTCAATTAGAAAGTGCCCAGCACAGCTGCTCCCCCTGGTGGTCTGTGCCTTCCACCAGCCGAGACAGGGAGGTCAGGTTCAGCAATCTCTTGCCATTCATAGCTCTCAGTGAGTTCCTCTTAGAACTATTGTTGAGTGCAGGGTATTTAAAAGCGTTTTCTGCATCAGACAAACCCAAAATGAGGAATGTGCTATTAAAAATGTGAATGCCATACAAGATGAAGAAAGGTTGTGGAAATGTTCCAGATTAAAGGAGGCTAAAGAGAGATGACAACTAAATGCAATACTTCACCCTAGACCAGATCCTGCAATAGAGTGGGAAAATGCTATAATGGACATTACTGGGTCAACAGACAAAATTGGAATACAAATGGTAGATTAACATAATGTATCAATGTTAAATTTTCTGAAGCTCTACTGTAGTGATGTGGGGAATATGCCTATTCTTAGGAAATGCACACTGACGTATTTAGGCATGAAGGGCCATGATATATGTAATTAATTTATCTTCATATCGTTCAAAAAATACACACCCCCATTTATAAAAGAGTGCACATGTGCAAATGATAATACAAATGAGGTAAAATTTCCCAACAGGTAAATCTGGTAAAGAGCATACAGATGCTGTTTATACTATTTTTTGTAACTTTTCTGTAAATTTGAAATGATTTCCAAATAAAAATGTTTAAAATTTTTAAAGGTCAGTTTCTGTGCAAGCAGTCAGGATCTGGTGGCACAGACCTGCCTGGACTCTTCCCCTGGCAGAGATGAAGAATGAGGACATGGCTGTGTTCTTCCAGGTAGGGATACCAGACCCATCCCAAAAGGTAGTCAGACACCCTGCACGAAGTTGCCAAGTGCCATCCAAATACACCCATCTCTTGATCTCCCCCATCCTACAAGACACCAAAAATAACAACTTTTTACATTTTCTCCTGAAAATTATGAACCCTAGGTGTTAATGAAATCTTGGTTATGAAAGGAAGGTGTATTGGTTTATTAACTCATCCATCCATTCATTCATTCAGTAAATGTTTTGAATACCTACTTACCATGTGACAGGAGCTAAGGGAATGAGAATGCATCCCAAGGTACAAGAGCAGACACAACTCCTGTCCTAAAAAAGCCTATGAGCTAGTTGTGATGCACCCACAGCCACGTAAATAAACATATATTTCCAAATGAGTTGACCATGAAGTAGACTTGGGAAGCAATGGGGAGCCCAGCCTTTTACCAGAGCCAGTGGATCCAAGCCCCATGGATCTGATACGTGTTCAATTTCCCTCCAGGATTATCTAGGTAATAATTACTTTTGTACCTGATGCTGATGAGAGAAGGACTCATAGTGCTTACCCCATCCTGGGTTCATCCCATCTGTTTCGGCTTAGCTCTCTGCAGGCTGCTCTGCCCTCTGTCAGTATCAGGGAAGGGGCCAACAAGCCACTCTATCAATATCCCTGGGCTGATGGGCCAGTGAACTTTGGAAAACAGTCTTTCTACTGATCTGTGCCTCTGAGTAAACATAGCAACTGAACCCATAATGTTTTTAGAAGACGAAGACCACCAAATTCCCTCATGTGCAAGCCTGGCAGCCTACTGGCCATGACAGTCCCATCACTGGGATCTGAATCATGAAAGCAACACGACTGTCCTCCAAAAGGACAGAATAATGACCTTATGGGACAGCTGTGGTCCTTTCCACCCCCAATCCCAGGTGGCACCCACTGTGATGCCCTGCACACAAGGGACAAAAGTGGAGTTCATTGTCTTGGTACTCTAAATAGACAGCATTGGGGAGGGAGTTGTGGAGAATGTGTGTGTGACTGTATGTGACATGATGTGTGTCCCTTCTGTCCAGGGGTCTCAGGCGGAACTGACCCCCACCTCTGATGCATTCTGGGCCTGGTCCAAAGAAGTTTCAGGTTTGGATCCAACAAACGTTTACTGAGTCCCTACAAAGTTCCAAGCCTTTTACTTTATACTTTGACACATTTTTATATCATTTAATCTTTAACAATAACCCTTTAAGGTAGGAATTATCTGCATTTTACAGATGATAAAACAATCGCAAAGAGGTTCATTGATTTGCTCAAGTATATCATACAGCTTTTTTTTTTTTTTTTTTTTTTTTTTTTTTTAAACACACACACACACTATACTCTTAGCTGAGGCCTGTCTGCGTTGGTTGCTTATCTTACAGCATTTCTTGTCTTCTCTACTTTTGGAGCGACTGCTCCCCTTATACAAGCCCCCTTATTTCCTCTCCTTTCACTAGCCCAGGTGGGCTTTTCTTGTTTTAATACTGCATTTAATAGCACAAAAAATCACGAATACAAAGAAACTGGCAAAGGTGTTTGTCAATGATATCCCTGCCTCCTCCACTTTTCTGCTTTCATACCCATATATGTAATGGGCTACATTTTTTAGAAACTTTTCTTTTTCCCCCCAAACATATAACTGTTATGTGATTGGTCAATTGAAGCTGAAACACCCATGGAGAAAGATGTTTTACGGTTACAAGGGCACACACCCCCCCACCACCCCCCTCCCCCCCACACTTTCCCACACAATCTTTTGGAGGAATATAGGATATGTACCAGTGTCAGCATTTACCTGCTCCTGCCTTCCTCACCCAGAGTGTTTCTACCATTTAATTTCCCTTTCATCAACTGCTTAGACTAGAGCCTCTTCTCCCTCCCCTTCTATTTCTCTTCCAATCAGGACCTTTTGGACACTGGGTACTGTTCAATTCTTACTCTGTCAGGCCCATGGGCCATGGTCAAGTAGGTCCTTTAGATCTCGATGCCAGTTGTAGTATTGGTGTCGTCATCTTCCATTGCGGGTAGGTCTGTGTGTCACTTCAGTAGGCTTGTGTGTTCATTTCTTTCACTTTTTCTGACTCATGTTCTAGCACCTGTTTGTGATAGAACAGTAAATACCCTTCACTGTCCAGTACGTCCTTAATACTGGCCTTAGTGATGACGGCATCATCACACTTGAACCACTGGTCCTTGTGGTGCCGGATGAAGCTGGTATAGTGGCCACTCTCCAAGGTTCCTTGGTGATTAACCACAGCAAACAAGGAATACTTATTTTCGTTGTTTCCACTATTGGTTGGCAGCTGCAATTGTCCATTCATTCTGCTCTCTTTACTTGAGGCCATAAACGGTGTCATATCCAGCTCCAGAGGAAAGGAAATGTATGTAGTGATCTTGCGCCTCTGTTTGGCTGAATGTTCAAACCGTTTGAAATGAAAACAGGCAACGACAGGTAATTTATTCATTGTGAGCTGTTTGGTAGATTCCTGGTAGCTTTGGCAACTACCACATTTGATTTTGGCACTGCTTCCTAAGTGCTCTGGCCTCGTAAACCTCCGCAAGCAGTCTGTGAGGGTGGTGATTCCTGGTATGTGGCTTTCCCCGTTCACACTGCTCTCCCTCCCTGGGCTCATGGGCCAGAAGGAGGTGCAAGAGCCAGGCAAGTCCAAACTAATGTCCCAGCATGGGTCTATTGTGGTGGAGACGCCATGGCAGGCTTGACAGGTGACATCAGACTGCAGGCCACCCGTGAAGATTTGGTCTATGATGCAGTTACAGTGGTTGGGATTGTTGGCCGCCTTCCCGACATCATCACCTTTGCAGTGCCTGTGCAGGACATCTAACGCTGCAATGAGGAACTCGTGGGCATCCTGTTGCCTGTACCCTGCTAAATGGCGGGCATGTATCCACACCAGGTGCAGTAACTTATAGGGCACATGAGGAGACGGGTTTCCAGAATACAACTCCCGAAACAGCGACGACATCTCACAGACCAGACACAACTCGGGACTCGGCATCTCACATCGGTGCCTGTCAGAGAGAAAGAAATCTCTCAGTATCGGCGTGTGGGTGAGGGCCTGGACAATGCAGTTCATAAAGCACGTGTTGCCAAGATTAATGAGTCCTCTTAAACCGATCGTAAAGCTGGAGGTGATTCTTCTTCTCCTCGGGTTGTGCCCCAGCAGTTCTAATTCTGGTTTGGTTGTTTCCCAGGTTGGGAATTTCTCACCAAGGCCTGGCACTGAACACTGCTGGTGAGAAACCTCTGTTGAGGTGGAGGCTTGTAATTTCAAAGCTTCTCCTTGCTCTTCTTTGGCAATTTGCTCAATGTCTTTGTCATATACATAGTCCTTACACATAAAGCAGTATATACCTCCGTAATACAGGTCTACGGCTAAGTTGTGTTGTTTCGTCTCTGCGTGCTCGTGAATGTGTTTCTCCGTGAAGCAGCCAAAGAAGACACAGGAAAGGCAAGAGTGGAGTCTGTTCAGATGGGTGCCACACACATGGCAGATGCACGACTTTGCCTTGCTTTTCCTGGTCTCTGGGGTTCCACACCACACGAAGCACTGGTAGATAACCCGCAGTTCCTGCCTCCAGTTCTCTCCCACCTTAAAGCTGTTCACGTGGGAACAGCCTGGTGGCCCCACGGCAAAATCCACATCCAGGCATCCGCCCCCAGGGCCGCGCCGGGGCCGGGGCCGGGGCGGGGGCCGGGGCCTAGGCTGCGGCGGGGTACGGAGCCGGGTCTGGGGCCGGGGCCGGGGTCGGCGGCGCGGCGCACGACTGCGACGCGGAGAGGGATCGGGGGGCCGCGGTGGATCGGAGGGAAGGGTGGGGGTAGGAACCTCGTCGCTGTTGCCGCCACCGCCGCTCCGCGCTGGGTTCTCATCCTCCAGCTCCTGCTCCGCCTCCCGGACTGGCTCGGGTTCGGGCTCCAGCTTGAGCTCAGCCCGGCGGCCCGGACCCTCCGCCGTATCCACCTTCCCGGCGGCGTCCACCTTCCCCGCCGTCTCCACCTTCTCGGTGGCGTCCACCTTCCCCGCCGCCTCCACCTTCCCCGCCGCCTCCGCCTTCCCCTCCACCTTCGCCTCCGCCTCCACCTTCCTCTCCGCCTTCTCCGCCGTCTCCGCCGTCTCCGCCTCCTCTACCTCCTCCGCCTCCACTGGCCGCGGCTCCTCCCCCTGCTCGCAGGGCTCGGGCGACCACTGGGCGTGGCGGCGCGGGGGCCACGCAGACCTGGGGTGTCCCCCGCCCGGCCTGAGGGAGCGCGGTGGCTGTGGCAGCTGGACCCAAAAGGGACTTTCACTGAAGGAGGCGGCGGCGGAAGCAGGCGACGCCCCCGGGAATCCTCCCGCCGAAGCCCCCTAGTGGAGGCTGCTTCTGCAGCCAGGCCCCGTTTCCTTTAATTCAGTATTTTCCAAACTTGCTTGTTCACGAGAATCACGTGGGGAGCGTGTTAAAATTACAGATTCCTCGGCTCCACCCGCAGGCCTACTGAATCAGAATCTCGAAGGGAGGTACTCCGGAACCTGTATCTCTAACTAGGGCCCCAGAGGCTGCTTATGATCAGGCAAGTTTGGGAAACACAGCTCTAATTCATTGAGGCTGGCGGGAAGGGGGGCGGGGACCGCGCAGTCTCTTTAAGGCGCTTCCAGCTCTCGGCTCCAATCGCCGCTCTGACCCCCTTCATCGTCTCCTCCCCTCTCCTCGTCCTTCCCCTCGTCTATGCAGGCTACCCTCGGCCACTGCGGGGCTGGGGGCTGAGCGGGTGCCAAGTCCAGAAATGTTTCTGAGGCTGTGAAATGTCCCCTCTGAGGGGGGTCCTGGGGAGGGCAGGCAGAAGCCGTGACAGGCCATCATTTCGGCGGCCGAGCCTGCCTCTAGCCCCGTCCCAGTCTCCCCTCCCACGCCAGGTCCTGCCCTTCCCGAAAAGGATGAAGCTCCAGCTGCAGTTCTGGGGAGGCCTGGACCCCAGCTCCGGAGGGGCCGGGCTACCAAGGCCGCTGAGCCTGGAGAGGCCCGTCCCTGGCCCATCTTATCAGCGCTCTGCAGGGTCTGGGCCTGCTGCTCGCGTCCTCCTGGGCTCCCAAGGCCACGGGTGGGTTGATGGCTTGACAGCCGGCCTCCTGGCCCAGCAGACACTGAGTAGCCTGAGGGCACAATCCACCTCTTCTCTCCAAGGCCAGCTGGAGGGACGAGGCACGACAAGGCCATCCCTACAGCTAGCACTTCCCCTACAGCTGAGAGGGGGCCTAAACTACAGGACACAGTCCCAAGACCCTTAAGCCCTGGCAGCATCCCGGGGTGGGCAGCAGGTGGAAGTGGAAAGAAGCCTGTGGAGCTGCCAGCAGGGAGAGGGAGTCGGACGTGAGGCTGAGAGGCCTCTGGGAACCCCTGTGCCAAGGGGCTGCTGGCACTGGGCAGCAGCACCCCAAAGCCCACGAGGAGTGTGCCCAGAGCAAGTGGCTCAGACCTGGGGCATGGCTCGAGGGTGTCGGGCTGTAGCTGCTGGTCCCAGAGAGTGCAGGCCAGGGCAGGCATCAGAACAGGAGTCGGAGGAGAAAGTGTTCTAGGAAGAGTCCAGTCCCCGAGTCCTGGTGGTGGCTGGCTGTAGCCTAGTGCATGCTGTCTAGCTTGTGCGGCTGTGCTGCCTGAGTATACATACCCTAGCAACATTCTCCTTGGTCAGCACGGGACATCAGCTCTCCACCTGGCTCCTTCCTCTAGGGAGGGGACGGGGAGGCCTCCTAGGGTTAGCTGCAGGAGTTGGTCCTCAAGAATCAGGAGCCCTTGAAAGGAGGATGTGTGGTTCCCATACAACTGAGGGTCGCCCTGGGCCCTACCCTTCCTGAGTCAGCTCTTGCTTCAATTCCTTGAAGCACCCCAGCATCCTTTCAATAAATGCCTGCCCTTTGTGGCCTGCAACCAGAGGAACTGCAACTAGCACACTCACTGAAGGAATCCTGCTGCTGCTGCTGCTGCTGCTGCTGCTGCTAAAAACAACCGAAGTCATGGATGAGGGGGTGGAGGATACTCTCATCCCACCTCCAGACTGACAACAAAAAGACCTAAAGATCTCTGTGTACCTGGGACTGTCTACCATTGAAGATTAGCCATGGTAACTTGTTGATTTAGTGATCAACTTCCTGCAGAAGCCCATAGGTCCACCTGGACTCTGCCCAGGCCAGCATGTTCTGAAAATGGAGGGCTCTGTCACCATTCACTCAACAAATGTTTATTCTGCACTGACCGAGGGCCAGATGTACTAAGAGCTGTGGACACAGCACTCCAACTTACCCCAGGGCTACTGAAATCAGGGATGGCTTCCCCAAAAGGCACACTAAGGAAAGTCTATGTCACTAGAAGAGGCACCAAAAACAAAAAATCAAAAAAGAAAAAATACCAGAAACAGTTTGACATTTGATTTTTTTTAAGTAGTCCTCGTGGGAAAAATCAGAACTTTGTTGTACTTCCTTACATTCATTTCCTGATTACATGATGCTTTTGTTTTGAATCACGTGTGGAGGGTGTCACCAAAACCTTTAGATGCCTTGTCCTTATGTGGCTCTGGACCCAGATCCTGGCAAATGTTACCATCTCTGCCTCACAAGGATCTGACAGAATGCAGGCAGTTGGGGCTATCCTTAGGAGAGACAGCTCTCCTTCGCAGTAGATGCACCTGGGTGATAAATCCAACTCTGACCACAAGGTGGCAAAAGAGTAAATGACAATTCCTCATATATGTTTTGTATGTTTATATAAAACTATTGGTTTACATAAAATGCTCTCTAAAAATATTAAGAAAAATGTATGCTCCTTCACACATTTTTGGATTGATGTCTGACATTTTGCATCATAAATGTCAATTGGCTACAAATAATGTAATTTGTGACAAATGTTAATATTCAAAAATAAAACTGTTATGTCACTATTTCACATGAATCCGGTGAAACCTAAATACCTTAGTGACTTGAGAGCCACCATCATCTGTTTTAAAAATTTATAACTGAGCTCTTCTTTGATACTTGGAAGTTGTACATTTTCCCTTTTCTCAGCTCTTAATTCCATTCTGTTTTTTCCAACAGAATTTTGTCTCAATAATTGTCTATTTTTACACTTGAAATGTTTTTGATTATCCTATCGTATTTCTCTGCAGCAAAAATGTGTATATATTTTTCAATTTAAATGCTCTTTAAATGTTCCTCTGATTATAAGGCTCTAAGTGTTGTTTAAAAATTTGCTCTTGTTTGAATTATCATGACAATTAGTATTAGAATAAAATGGATCAAAACATTGTGAATATATTACAAATTTTGATAGGTAATTATTAACCATAAAACAAAAGTTCATTGTAGATAGGGCTTTTTTAAAAAAATTAACGGGTGATAAACATTGCTTTTTGCTAGAATGAGATAGGCTTCAGCATCAATTCTCTTCCTATTTTTTGTTTGGTTAAATGTTAGCACACAGAAACCTCATTTATATGAATAAGTGAATAGGAATGGACATTTTGTTTTAGCAATGCATGCAAGTCTTTGAATTCCTTTGGAGATATATGGGGGGAAATTACACAATGATTTATCCTCAAAATTATTTCTCATGATTTATCAGCTGATAACTTCATAGGTTTTTTCTTCAATTCTACTGGAAGCAAAGAATTGGAAACCATCAGAGTTGCAAAAGGATTTTATCCCCATTCATTTGTTAGAGCAAATTGTTTGTTTACCATCGTCAACATTGTTTGGAATTGTCTCTCCTGTGCCCCAAGGATTTTACATCACAGGGCAGTGCACCCAGGTTAAGATTCAGGATAGGTAAAAGATATGCTTTTTCTTTTGTAAAGTGCAAAAAGGACCATTGTGAAAGGGGAGATAGAAAAAGAGAACCAGCTTGATTCCTACACTGCCAAGTGTGTTCTCTGGCAGGTCAATTTTAAAAGACTACACAGGAAATTTGAGGATATAGAAATTGATCCCCTTAAAACTCCTGTACTCCAGGGTGATGCACATTCCACTTTAAAAGTTGCTAGTTTATTATTATAAAAATAATATATACAATATTCGTGTTTTTTTAATAACAAGGTATAGAAGGCATAACATGAAAAGTTAAAGCTCTTCCCTCCCCCGCCAATCACACCCATTTTTATTCCCCTGAGATAACTACTTGTTAGCAGTTTCACATTTAGCCTTTAAGAAATTGTCTATGCAAATACAAGTATGTTTTATACATGCAGTTGTCCCTCGGTATCCGTGGGAGACTGGTTCCAGGACCCCTGTGGATACCAAAATCCATAGAGATTCAGGTCCCTGCTATAAAATGTTGTGTAGTATTTGCATATAACCTATACACAGCCCCTCATATACTTTGAATCATCTCTAGGTTACTTTGAATCATCTCTAGGTTACTTTTTGTATCATATGTGATACAATGCAGATGCTATGTAAATAGTTGCCCTACTCTATTGTTTAGGGCAGCGATCCCCAACCTTTTTGGCACCACCAGGGACCCGTTTTGTGGAAGACTTTTTTTTTTAACGGCGGTTGGGAAGGGATGGGGGGCTCCAGGGGCGGGGAGATGGTTTCCGGATGAAACTGTGCCACCTCAGATCACTAGGCATTAGATTCTCATAAGGCGCGTGCAACTTAGATCCCTCGCATGTGCAGTTCACAATAGGGTTCCTGCTCCTATGAGAATCTAATGCCCCTGCTGATCTGACAAGAGGCGGAGCTCAGGCCATAATGCTGGCCCGCCCGCTGCTCACCTCCTGCTGTGCGGCCCGGTTCCTAACAGGTGGCCCCCGGGTTGGAGACCCCTGGTTTAGGGAATAGTGACGAGAAAAAAAGTCTGTACCGGTTTGGTACAGATGCAACCATCCATTTTTTTTCCTGAATATTTTCCATCTGTGTTTGGTTGAATCCCACGACTCGGAACCCACGGATATGGAGGTCCAACTGTATTTTTTAAATGAAAGATAAATTAGACTGTAATATATAGAAGTTCTCTCCAAATTGATCTACACACCCAATGCAATGCCAGTAAAAACTTCCAATGAGTTTTTTGGGGTAGACTTTAAAAAGTGATCCTTAAATTACCATAAAAGACTAAAAGGCATTTTCCTCCTTCCTGGTTTCTCTTTCTCCTTTGTGGAAATGAGGATTTAAAGGCTATAGCTGATAGCCATTTTGCAACCAATCATGATGGAAAGACCAAAAAGCTGATCACTTCTGGACCTATTATTACATAAGAAAAAATATATATCGTATTTTGTCAACTCTAAGAGGTACATCTTAAATGAAAATCATTTAAAGATTTTCAACATCCCTGAAATCTTTAAATGACAATTTATGATTATATTTGGCAGCATTTTTTTTTCTTTCTTGGTGGCACATAATATACTGGAGTGTCTCACAGGCAATAGTGTCTTAAGATCAGTGTAATGCTCAAAATGTCATCCTATTTAAGTCTTTGTTATTTGGATCCTGGTTATATGTAGCTGAATACAATATTCCTAGGTGATAGCAGGCTTCCTATTTTCACTCCTGGTGGAGTTTCAAGTTCTTTCTTTTCCTGGCCTTTAAGGCCCTACTGAATCTGGCCTTAGACTCTTAGACCTCACTTTCTATCAACTTAGCATTGCCTCAAACAAACTCGATTTATTGCTGTTCCTTGAATAAGCTAAGCTGGCTTCTGCTTCCAGGCCTATGTCCTTATTGTTTCTTCTTTTCTTCTTCTTTTTTTTTGGAAAGCTCTTCCCTTAAATACCATCACCACATGATATGTTAAATCACCACCACATGATATATTATATATTACACACACACACATAATCAATATAAACTCCATGAGAGTAAAATGTTTCCTATTCTATTCCCAATGCCTTCTTGGGAGTTAATACATATTTAAATATTTGTAAAATGAACAAATGTATCTTTTTCATCATGCATGAAATCAACCATATTTTCATATGTTTATTGATCATTTTGTATTACCTTTTTTGCAAACTGCCTATTAACATCCTTTGCCTATTTTTCTTGTGGCTTCTTATTAATCATTATCATAAGTAACACTTGTATGGTACTTGAAGTATGCCAAAAGCTGCTCTATTAAATTATTTAACCCTCACCACAATTTTAAGAAGTAGGTGCTGTTATCATCCCCATTTTACATGTGAAGGAACTGAGGCACAGAGAGATTGAGAGACACCCAAGAGTTTGGGCTCTTAACTACTAGCCATTGTGTGTCAGAGTCTAGTGTACATATATGTTTTTCCCATTTATCATGGGCTGTTGTATTTTACTTTATTTTTTACCATATGATGTTTAAGATTATTATGTAAACAAGTTTCTGAAACTTTTATTTATGGATCCTGAATTTTGGTGTCGTATTTGTGAAAAAGTTTTTTTCCTGATTATAAAAGTATAGAGCAAGGGAAAAGGGCCTGAGACAAAAAAAAAGGGGGGGCTTGATGATTTCAACAAACGAAAATAAGGCCAGAAGGGCTTGAGCTTAGTGACCAAGAATGAGGAGAGTGGCATAAGTGGAGGATGAAGATAGAGGTGCAGGCAGGGGCCAGATTACCTGGAGCTTTGTAGACAATTATATAGAATTTGAATATTGTCTCAATTGCAATGAGAATCATTTGAAAGGTTTTAAGCAAGGAAATGACATGAAATGATTTATGGTTTACATACAATAATTGTAATCAAATCATAATAATAGTAACTAACATTTATTAATTGCTTATGATATGCCAGGCAGTGTTTTATAAGTGTCTTATAACACCCTGATGGGGTAGGTACTAATATTATTCTCACTATACAGATGAGGAAACTGAGGCACAAAAACCTTAAGTACCTTCAATTTGCCTGCGCTTACTTTTTGCTTCTGTGCCTCTTCCTATTCAGAATATACCTAATTTCAACAATGAGATGTCTGATGCCTACTTTTTCCAGGCCACTGATGTCTCACTAGTGGCCTGCAAGTCTTCATGCGGGTAAAGAAAAGGGAAAGAGCAAATCCATTTAGCACCAGGGCCCCTAGGTCTAAAAGTTGATCCGGTAGGCTCCTCCCATCCATTTGGACCATGCCCAGCTGCTTAGGAATAGCCATGCTGCTGGCCCATTCATGATTACCAAGGGAGTCAGCTCAGCAACCCCTACTACCATTGCAGCAGGACTAGGCCTTGCATCCTGTACTCCTGTAGCCACACCAGCAATCAGGGAACTGAGGAATGGGGTCATCAGGATCTACCACAGGCTTCCAGGAGATTCCAGCCCTACAGAGGGAAGAAGCAAGGCTAGTGGTGTCGAAGGGGCAGGGAATGGAGGAGCCTAAGCCTTTCTTCAAGCACACATCTAGCCCTAGGTAGCCTGCACCCATGTGATTCCAATGGCCCAAGCCCTTCTCTGGCTGAAAGAAAGGAAAGGCTCAAAGAGACAGCAAAGTCAAGGTTGTAAGGGATGACAGCAATTATGTAGATTATACTGCATCATACCATGACCAGCTATTTCCCCAGTTTTCACCACATAGTGCCCCCAGCTAGTCTGTTTCTTAGCATCCCTCAGTCTTCAGTACCTCTGACTGTACCCCTTCAGAATGATGCCCCATTTGACTTATACTTTTGATTCTCTGCCTATCTGCATTACATGGGCTCTGTATCAGCCTCCTGCATGCTGGCACAACACCTGGCAAACTGCCTATCTACCTTGCCCCTGCCTTTTAGGAAAACCCTGGAATCCCCAAATATGTGTCCAGTGCCGGAGTTAGCCCTGTGGGATATAGCTGGCCCTGGGCCTGAGCTTAGAAAGAAGCAGCACGAATAACACATTCTGCAATTTTACTCACCGAAGTGTGGAATCTGACTTCTTGTGCTTGTCCTGAATGCCTCTTTCAAGCTTGAAGAGTGGGGAAGGGTATATTGCACCCAAATTGGCAGATAAAAATCTTAATCACACTTTTAATTCTTTTTCAAAATATTAATCCTTTTAAAACCACAAAAAGCAATACAAATGAAATTATATAACCTCAATAGAAGGAAATTCAGCAATGTCTCCACAATTACATGTGTGTTCACTATTTGACCCAGTAATCTCACTTCTAGGAATCTAACCCAAAGATACAAAATGACATATGCACAAGGTCATTCATTGCAGCACTATGTGTAATAATAAAAGACTGGAGGAAAATAAATGTCCACCACTAAGGGAGTAGTTGAATAAATTGTAGTGGAGCCATGAAATGAAGTACTATGGAATGAGACAGATTTCTATATAGTGAGATTAGGATTAACAGCTGGAATATATTGTTAAGTGGACAAACCAAGTACAGATCATTGTATATAGTATGCTACCTTTTGGGTAAGAAAGTTGGGGAAATACAAATATTTACAGAAACATTTACTTACATCTTAGAAATAAATGGTACAATGGAATGTAAATTAACTTAAATGGTTACTTATGGGGGAAGGAGGAAATAGGGTGGAGGGAATAGGCAAGAAAATGAGATGTTTTTAAAGTCCCTTGTTTTACAGCTTTGACTTTAGAATCCTGTCAATTAAAAAGAAAAAAATATCTCTAAAAGCAAACTGAATCAAATGACCCTAACTGTGTAGCAAATTGATGGTATAACCACACAAAGAAAATGTTTATTTCAAGTAACTTAGAAACAATGTTCTGACTATATATCTCCCATGGGATATACCCCAAAGAAGAAAGGAACTGTGGTCAGTCGTATTTTTCTAGTAGTATTATTGGTATTATTATTTTGAAACTGCTAAATGTATGTTGTAGGATAAAACAAATAAGTAATTATGATAATGTTGTCAGGAATCAAGATTTTTAACATAAAGTAAGTAAAATCATGCAGTTATAAAATTTAAAAAGACAAAAACTCTATAGTCTTACTTTTAGAATACAAATATCCACGTGAACTTATAATTTATTTTTCTTTTTCTAAAAAGTACATATTTTCTAGTTCTGTCCACTGAAAAGACATAGCAGAGTGGTCTCTACATATCATTTCCTACCAAAAGGAGCCAATCCTCCTTGGAGAAATGATGGTTTCCAGGTCTGTAACAGGAAAAATACAAAATGAATCTGGAACGTCTTGGTTTGCTAGAAAGCAAATGAGATATCAAAGAGTAATGGAGTTATGCCAAAAGAACACAGGAACCATTATGAAAGGGTTCTCACTTGCCTATATTGGGACAATTAAAGATGCTGCAGTTCATGAAGCATCAAATATATAAAATACATGAGTTCATAATGACATTTAAAAACATTGGTCACCCCTGAGTGATACTAGGGCAACAAATCATTATTGCAAAAATAAAATAAAGAGAAAAATCAAGAATTTATGTCACCTTTCCAGAATGAACTGCATTTCAGGTTAACCAAACAGTTAAAGACGTTCTTTTATATGCAACAATTTCAAACAGAAAATGCAGGAGAAATTGTAGAATTAGTATATCCCCCTTTGCAATCCCTAATGAAATAATAGATCCAGGCCAAGGTTGCTTAACCCTGGCACTATTGACATTAGTGGCTAGATAATTACCTGGGGGCTGTCCTATGCACTGAAGGATTTTTAGCAGCATCTCTGGCACCTATCCACTAAATGCTAATAGCACTCCCCCATCCGCCACCCCCCAACCAGTCATGATGATAAAAAATGTCTCCAGACGTTGTCAAATGTCCTCTGGGGGACAAAATTTCCTCCAGTTGAGAACCACTTATCTAGGGCAATGATCATGAACAGATAAACAAGATTAGGTAAAATAATTGTTGGAACTTTACAAAGGAGGGATCAGGTTGATACCAACTGAACCCACCAATAAGTTTGAGCATCACTGAGTGGAAGAGCTACATATTACGTGCCTCCTGATATGATAAAATAGGAAGCATGTAGCATCACCTGTGATGTATTGATAATGCCAAAAATAAAAATTGAACCGAAATCTAATCAAATGTCTAGCTCTCTAACTCCCAGTTTATGGTGAATATAGGAGATAGAAGAACAAGTTTGATGTCACCACTGGGAAACAATCAGCCAAATCCAGAACGTGGGATATTTTATAGGAAAAATGACCTGATTAACAACCAAATTAAATGCTACATTCAGTTTGGATCCTATTTTTTTTTTAAAAAAAATCAACTTTAAAAGTACTTCTTGACACAATCATGGAGATTTGAATATTAATTGGTATTTAATTGTATTTAGGAATTATTAATTAAAAAATTGTGGTAATGGTATTGTAGTTATGTAAAAAAATTTTCTGTTAGAGATGCATACTCACATTAAATGAAATTATATAATACCTAGGATTTGCATTTAAAAGACTCCCACAAATCTTAGGGTGGGGGGGATAAATGAAAGAAGATTCGCAAAATGTTTAAAATTGTTGAAGCTGAGTAAACGGGGTTCATTTTACTTACCTCTCTACTTTTTGTGTATATTTAAATCTTTCCATGATAAAATGATTTTTCAAAACAAAGCAATGGAATTTCTGTTTCCAGAAAGATGTGGTAGGTGTACTTTTCCCTTTTCTACCTGCTAAGTACAGTTATAGACCCTGGACATTGTATAAAACATAAACATAAGAAGACTCTGAAAAGTAGATAGTATAAGGCAGATAGCTATAGACCTCAGAATGACACAGGAATGACACAGCAGTGAGTCCCCTGAGGATGTTTTTCCCTCATATATGCTGGACTGGGTGCTGGAGAAGCTGATAACCTGGAAACACCAATGAGCATAGACAAAAAAGGAAAGAAAGAAAGAAGGAAAGAAAGAAAGAAAGAAAGAAAGAAAGAAAGAAAGAAAGAAAAAGAAAGAAAGCAAGCAAGCAAGCTTTAAGGCTTTAAAAAAGCCTACTCTCTCTAGGCAAAGGAACAGGAAAGGGGCAACCTTTCATGACAGAGTAGTTTTAGGTAATAATCACCACTCTACTCCAAACAAACACCACAGAAAAAATTGCAGTATCACCCATGCTAACAGAGGCCAAATGGGAAACTTGGACTTCCAACCTTAGCAGGCTGTAACAAAGTGCCCAAATCCCCCATCAGGGAGGCGTCAGAGAAGGGCAAGTTGGGAGCCAAAACTAATTAGTTCTGGGCAGTAACAAGCCCCCTCTGACACAGTGCCAGAGGAGACTACATAGGAAGCCTGGACTTCCACAGCCACCTGGAAATAAGGAGGGGGTCCCTCCTCTTTTACCCACTGGAGTGGTATCAGAGGAGGTCTAGTGTAAAATCAGCACTTTCACAACCAGCCAGCAGTTACAAGCACACCCCCCACCATTACCACCATGGTGTTAGTGGAGAGCATAAGGAACCATAACAAGGCATCCCTACCCCTCTTGGCCTGTGTGCTATCAGCAGAAGCATTGCGGGGAACATGAACTCCCACCTTGCCAAGGAGTAATGGGGAGACCCTCCTCCCAGTATCAAAGGAGGCTGAATGGAGAATCTGGACTTCTACTCCACCTGGCAATAATGAAGTGGCGCTCCCCTTTTCCTGTCAGACCAGTGTCAGAAGGAGGCTGATAAAACAGAAGATCCAGAGTGTCATAACTTAACACTCCAAATATCCAGATTTCGATTAAAAAAAAATCACTTATATCAAAAGCCAGGAAAATCTCAAATGAGAAAAAAGACAATCAAGAGACACCAACCACAAGATGACACAGATGTTCATAAAGATGCTTCGACAATAAATTACAAACATAATCAAGACAAATGAAAAAGTATAAAGTCCCAGCAAATAAATAGAAGACATAAAAAGAACTAAATGGATTTTTTGGGGGGGGAAGGTTGTTTGTTTGTTTGTTTGAGATGGAGCCTCATTTTCTCTCCCAGGCTGGAGTGCAGTGGTGCAATCTCAGCTCATTGCAATCTCCACCTCCCAGGTCCAAGCAATGCTCCTGCCTCGGCCTCCCGAGTAGCTGGGATTACAAGCTCCTGCCACCAGACCCAGCTAATTTTTTTTTTGTTTTTTCTTTGTTTTTTGTTTTGTTTTGTTTTGTTTTTGTATTTTTAGTAGAGATGGCCAGGCTGGTCTCGAACTCCTGATCTCAAGTGATCCGCCCACTTCGGCCTCCCAAAGTGCTGGGATTAGAGGAGTGAGCCACTGCACCTGACCAGATATTTTAAAACTGAAAAACATGATAACAAATTGTAAAACATAATAGATGGATTCAATAGCAGAATAAAATGGACAGAGGAAAGAATCAGTGAACTTGAAGATAGAAAAATAGAAATTACCCAGTGTGAATTACAGAGAGAAAACAGTCAAGAAAAAAAAATAACAAACAGACCTGGGGAACATGTGGGACTATAATAAAAGATCAAACATTTGTGTCATGGAAGTTAAAGAGAGGAGAAAAAAAGATGAGGCTGAAAAAGTATTCAAAGAAACAATGGCTGAAAATTTCCCAAGACATAAACTTACAGATTCAAGAAGTTGAATAAGCCTCAAATAGGATAAACACAAAGAAATCCATACCAGGACACATCATAGTCTAACTTTTGAAAACAAAATCTTGAAGGCAGTAAGAAACACCACCTTGTCTATAGGGGAAAAACAATTTCGATCACAGAGAATTTCTCACCAAAAAACCATGGAGGCAAGAAGTAAGTGGCACAACATTTTTCATTTGCTGAAGGAAAGAACTGTCAATCCAGAATTCCATATCTAGCAAAAATATCCTTCAGGAATGAAGGGGAAATCAAGACGTTCTCAGTTGAAGAAAACTGAGAGAACTTGCCACCAGCAAACCTGACTTAAAAGAATGGCTGGGCCAAGTGCAGTGGCTCACGCCTGTAATCCCAGCACTCTGAGAGGCCAAGGTGGGTGGATCACCTGAGATCAGCAGTTCAAGACCAGCCTGGCCAACGTGATGAAACCCCATCTCTACTAAAAATACAAAACTTAGCCAGACATGGAGGTGCGCGCCTGTAACCTCAGCTACTTGGGAGGCTGAGGCAGGCTTGAGCCTGGGAGGCAGAGGTTGCAGTGAGCTGAGATCATGCCACTGCACTCCAGTCTGGCCAACAGAGTGAGACCCTCTCTCAAAACAAAAACAAAACAAAAAAATATAGGTAAATATAACAGATTTGTCCTTTTCCTCTTGAGTTTTCTAAATTATGTTTGATAGTTAAAACAAAAATTATAACACTATCTGATATGGTTCTCAATGTATGCAGAGGAACTATTTAAGACAATTAAATTATAAAGGAAGTAGAGTAAAGAAAGGTAAGGTTCTACACTTCACCCAAAGTGGTAAAATGTCAACACCAGTAGAATGTGAAAAGGTCTGTATATATATTGTAATAGCTAGAGCAACCAATAATAAAAATGATACAAAGAGATACACTTTAAAAACACCATAGGTAAATAGAAATTCAATTCTAAAAAAGAGAAGTTCAAGTAACTCACAGGAAGGCAGGAAAAAGAATAGAGAAACAAAAAACAAAGACATCAAACACAAATAAATAAATAAAATGTCAGACTTAAGCCCTAACATATTAATATCAAAAACTGGAAACAAAATTAGCCAGGTGTGGTGGCATGGGCCTATAGTCTCAGCTACTAGGGAGGCTGAAGTGGGAGGATTGCTTGAGCCCAGGAGTTCAAGGCTGCAGTGAGCTATGATCACATCACTGCACCTGCACACCTGCACTCCAGCCTGGGTGACAAACCCTGTCTCAAAAAAAAAAAAAAAAAAAAAAACCTGGAAACAACCCCAAATGTTCTTTAATAGATGAATGGTTAAACATATTGTGATACATCCATACTATGGAATACTATTCACCAATAAAAGGACAAACTATACACACAACTTGGATAGATCTCAGGGGCATTATGTTGAGTGGGGACAAAATCCATTTGCAAAAGATCACAAAATGTATGATTCAATTTACATGACATTCCTGAAGTGACAAAATTACAGAGATAGGAAACAGATTAGTGGTCACCAGAGATTAGGAATGGTAGGTGGGAGGGGAGTGAGTATGACTACAAAGGGGCAGCAGGAGGAAGACCTTTGTGGTGATGGAACAGTTCTGTATCTTGCTTGTGGGATCTACGTGATGAGATGATGTAGAGCTATACACACAACATTGTTCCAATGCCCATTTTCTGTTACACAAGTGGTGACCATTGGGGGAAACTGAGTGGAGGTTACACAAAACAAAACAACCGTAATCTCTTGAAAAAGGAATGTCAAATAAAAATAGGAGGAAATTGAATTCTCAGCAGTAATTGTCTACCATATCATTTTCAACTAGAATGTCAAGGGTTTTTGTTCCCCCTGAATGCAGAGGTTACCAAGTATCTCCAGAGGTTCCAATAAGACTGATCCCAGAGGGGTCAGTTCTATGTGACACTATGTCCTTTGCTGTTTCCCTGGGCAATATCGATGGAAGCCCAAGTCTTCATCCAGGACCACAGCTGTTGGAGTGTCTTAGTCCATTTGTGCTGCTGTAACCAAATACCTGAGATTGGGTGACTTATAAATAATAGAAATTTATTTCTTACAGTTCTGGAGTCTGGGAAGTCCAAGATCAAGGTGCCAATAGGTTTGATGTATGGTAAGGGTCCTCTTGCTGCATCTTGGCATGGTGGAAGGCAGAATGGCAAATAGGACCTAGGCTAGTTCTCTCCAGCCCTTCTATAAAGCATTAATCCATTCATGAGGGCTCTCTCTGCCTTTGTCACTTCCCCAAAGACCCCATTTCTTAATACCACCACAATGAGGGCTAAGTTTCAACATCAATTTTGGAGGGGATACATTCATAACATGGCAGGAAGTAGCCCCAGGTACCCTATGGGCTCTCACTAGATGTATCTCCAAAATAAGGAGACACAGGGTCTGTTCTGATCTCCTTTAGACCACAGGCCTCCAGCTAGATCATAGTTAAATCCCCTTCCACCCCAGCCTAACTAGTGACTGGTGAGTACAGATCTTTTCATGTGAACACACTCCTTTATTCACACAAGAGTGATTTGTATAAATTAAATATAACTCCCATGTTTGGCTATCCTGGTCGGCCCTCTGCCATTCCCTGACCCTAAACTTGAAACTAGATTTGAGAATTTCTTACATTCTATGTAAAAATAATAAATAAATAAATAAATAAAACCCAACCACTAATACTAGCAGGGCTTTCAATGTCTCCCAATTTTTTGATGCAGATAAAGTAAGCTCTGTTTTATATTCTGTCTTCAGATTGGACACTTACCCCGTACTTAATACTACTTCAAGTGTGGGAAAGGCCACCATTCTGAGGCTTTTATTTTATTTGCACTCAGAAGACAAGGTCCTCCAGCATAAGGACTTAATCTTTTTAGAGGGCAATGAAGAATTATAAGTCACAATTTTCTGCTTCTACTACTTATATAAAATAACAGTGAGCATAATTTTCACCTTTCCTTTTAAGGGAGATGTGCTCGTAGGCATTTCATCCCAGAATTCATTGAAATGGACATGATCAAATACTTATTTGGAATAAATATAAACTATGTATCAATACAATGTAAAAATCTAAGTGATTTCACTGAGTGTTTAATGTTACCTGAATTCTTGAAAATGTGCATCACTAATATTAGAACCAATTACACCAAAAGGTAATTCATCCGATTCAAATTTAGCAATATCCTCATATTTCTCTGATAACACAAAAGCTGATATTTGTAAAGTCCTATTAATAGTAGTAGTGGTAGTACTAGTACTGGGAGTAGTAGTTTTAGTAATTGTCGCACATTTAAAGTGACTTAGATTAATTGAAAAAGTGGATTATATGTGATTAGAGACTCATATTAAATAGTGTTATACCCATTGCAATAATGTCTATGTGAACAATAAATATGACTAGGAGAGTACTTTTGAGCCAGTTATATAAAAATACAAAAGCAGGGGATGGGACCTAGGCCTCACTAAGTTTTAATTTTTTTTTTAGAAATAGTATCTTGTTCTGTCGCCCAGGCTAGAGTGCTGTGGCATGATCACGGCTCACTGCAGCTATGGTCCCAGGCTCAAGCGATCCTCTCGCCTCACCCTCCCAAGTAGCTAGGGCTACAAGCATGCCCTACCAGGCCCAGCTGGCCCTCACTAACTCTGTCCTCCTTTTTGGATTCTGCCAAATATCATGGTATACTTCGGGTGTTGAGCTAGGAGGTGAAAAGACCTGGCTTACCTGGGGCTCACACACACTGATGTAATGTTCACTGGCCCCTGTTTTTGCAGGCAACAGACTCCATCATTATTGAAGACTTTGGCACCTGGCTCACTGTCTTCCAATCCTCTTCTATTTTTGTCATCAATCCTGGTGACTTCACACTCACGTGGATGACCAAAATGGAGGGAAAGTTTCTTACCAGTGGCCAGGAATGAGGAGATATGCTTGAGAGAGGGATTGGGACAATTTCTATCATTTCTTTTTTCCATACACACAGCACTTGAGCTTCCTTTATTTTTCAAGTGCCTAGTTTAAAGACCTAGTTATTCACTGTAACGGTGGCCCAGGGAAAAATAAACAGGCAGTAAATTATTGAACACAGTTGTTATACAAGAGGTCACATATGCAACATATGGCAAAACAGATGAAGAAAGATGGCATAGGTCAGCCTGGGTTATCAGAAAAGCTCCATAGATGAAATAGCATTTGACATGGGACCAGAAGAAAGTGTAAGAGTTTGTGAAGCAGACAAGTAAGGAGTTTGGGAGAGGGAAAAGCGAGTGAAAATACCTGGTCATGAGAGACCTTGGTGGGTATATTTTCAGAAATTGCAGGTAGGTCAGTATTGCCAACGGAAGGAAATGACTGACTAGGAATCTAAAGCCATAAACTGGATCCTGGTCATAAAGGGCCTTGCATACCATGACAAAGAGTTTAGCAGGCATAGTTGACAATAGGAAAATCTAGAAGTGCCATGCCCTGGAGACAGATCATTTTGCTTGTAAGCATGGAGGAGGTAGAGACTGTCCAGTTTATCCTCATGAGGGCTAGTGATGGCAAGACCCCGAGCAGTGGTTGTGGTCATTTATGGGAAGAACTGATGTTTAGGTAGAACTAAGATTGATGTGGTGTGGAGACTAGGGGAGGAGACTGCCAAGAATTATGTTATAGAGGGGAATTCACCATCCTGGGGGAATTTGGGGCAGAAGATTCTTTGGGTTCTGGTTTAGACCCAGTTGTTCCTAGCGGAGAGGCAGGAAAATAGGAATAGAAGAGGTAGACCACCTCTCCCCCTGCCCCCATAGATTGAATCTAAGATTTCTTCATGGGCAACAGTGCATAGTGGTGACATTTGCTGAGATAGGCAACACAGGCAGAGAAACAGGTTACAGGACTGGAGAAAATCGTGTTCTCAGGTCAGTATTTGTTGACATTGCCCAGATCTTCTTATCTACTCTTCCCAGAAGAGGCAGCACTAACCAAACAAGGACTCTCTCAGCACAATTAGACCAGTGCACACACCTGGGCCCCTCACAGCTTAAGACAGCTTCTGGCCAAATTTCATCTCTGCCCCTCAAACCAAGAGCAGCCCCAACCTATTCAAGAACATCACCACTGCAGCTCAGGCCAAGAAGCGTTTACCCAGTTAAAAATTCATCCTGGCTGCTGCTTATTAATATTATTTCAATTATAATTATTATTATTGATATATACATAATTAATATATAAGAATACAATATATATATTTTGAGCAACTGCAGCAACAGATTAGAATTAGCCAAGCCCTGAGTCCACAAATAGATCAGGTAAACTTCCCTCGCCCTGCCACCAGAATTGGAAAGACATCCAACATCTTCACACTGTCAGTAGCAGTTTGGGGAGCACTAAGTGTGCCAGAAAAATCTACTGCCAAGAAATGTGACATTCACAATCCTTTGGGAATTTGGGGCAGAAGATTCTTTGGGTTCTGGTTTGGACCCAGTTATTCCTAGTGGAGAGGCAGGAAAACGGGAAGATTAAAAACAGAGAAAGGGATCACATTACCAGAATTCGTGACAGAACTTTCCCTCTCGTTGAGGTGTACAGAGGGAGCATGAACAAACTGAATAAAGTGTGGGACAATACTGACCTATTTTTTGTGAACAGATGAAAGTGGCAGGCCACTCAGTTTCCATTCTAGAGGTCAAAGGACAACATGGAGTTCTAATACATGGAGGGACGATTGTGGGGAGTTAGAAAGATAGTCTTGATGATTCACTAGGGAATCTTCCCTAAGATGTAGGGCAGAGTATCTTACTCTAAGAATTAAATGGAAAGAATGTGTCTGAAAGATATGAGGTATTTAGGGAGTGCCAAGGCAAGGGACAAACTTTTGTCATTGTGGTGCACCCACCCGCAGCTGAGCTCCACTAAAAAAGCATGTCTGCACATGAAAGTGTCAAGGCAAATCAAACAACGAAGACGATTTTCAAGGCAAACAACATGCAGGAGGGAGGGGGGACAGAGTAGCCTGGAGGCAACTCCAAAAAGCTGCTCTGCTCACCCATCCACCCACCCTGAAGTGAGATGGACAGTTATCGTTGAAAACTTTGAAGTCCAGTTGAGTCCAAGAAAGTTTTTAAGGCAAGGGAACATGTCCTAAGTACTGAAAAGTTTTCCAAGTGGCTGATGGAAGTGAGATAAGATATGGGGCAACATGCCACTAGAGATAAGAGAAAATTGTAGGGGCCTTTGCTCAGAGAGTTGATATGGGAATACGTAGAAGTAGGTCAGAGAACATATAGGGAGCATTTGAAGATGGGATCAATCAGAAGGCAATGGTGAATTCTAAGAGAGATCTTCATGAGAATCACTGGGAAGACTTTTTGCTAGTCTTCACAAGGGTTCTCCAATTAGGATGGAAACTCTAGGCTTCCTAACCCCAGGAATGGCAATAGCCACTCAAAAAAAAACCCACTTGAAAATTTGGCACTTGGCCCATTATGTGAAATGTGGAAACACTATATAACTTTCTGATTATTACAACCCAAAGAACTAGATAGTTAAACCAAATGATCAATGGCAACTACTTTCTTAAAAACTGTCTAGAAAACAAACTTTTAATAGTGAACTAAAGGCTTGGGGATTATGAACCCCTGCAACAAGTCAACAGTAGTTACCTTTTCAGAGAGGAATGGCAGAGACTGGGGAAGAATAAGAGGGTAAGTTTCTTATAAAATCAAACATAAGCTTATTATATGACCCAGTGATCCCACTCCTAGGAATTTACCCAAGAGAAATGGAAATGTACGTTTACCCAAAAACCTGAATATGAATGTTTATAGAAGCTCAAGAAACAACGCAAACACCCTTCATGAGTGAATGGATAAACTAACTTTGGTATCTCCACACAATGAAATACTATTCAGCAATAAAAGGGAATGAGCTGTTGATACACACAATAATATGGATGAATGTCAAACGCATTATGATGAGTAAAAGAAACCAGAATCAAGTGGCTACATATTGTATGATTCCATGTATATCCCGGAGAAGGAAAAACTATGTGCTAAGCATTAGTGCTTACCAGCAGCTGGTGGGAGCAGGGAAGAGTTAACTAAAAAGGAGCACAAGGGAACTTTTAGAGGCATGGAAATATTCTATATTTTGATTGTGATGGTGGCACAATCAGTTGTAAACAACTGTACATGTTTGTAAGAACTCATAGAACCATACTTGTAAAAAGGGTGGAGTTTGCTGCGTGTAAATTATATCTTAATAAACCTGACTTTTTAAAATGTTGGGTTAAAACAGTTTTTAACTGATTATCTAAAGAGGGATACATTGGAAAAAAGACACCAATCTGGTGGGTTCTGGTTTCCCAAGTAAACTCACCTATCATTTCTAGAAAGAGAACAGTGTCCCTACCTTTCAAGGAGAGTGGCTATATCCTGAGGCCCCATGATGAGCAATAAAGTCTGCCTGCCTGTTATTGCATCTTACATATAGGTCTCCGCTTCCAGGGGACATGGAAGAAGTTGGTTTGGTTCTGAGCCAAGAATACCCAGAGATTTCTGATCACTTCACCCTCACAAATTTAAAACAAAGAAAGCAGAAGTACAGAGTCCCCAGCACGTAACTGTTTCCCAAGGCCACAATGGGGTTGTGGGAAGAATACAGAAGGAATACCTGAACTTCCCCATTGAATTCTGGTATAGGTTTAACTTATTAAAAATTCTTCACCTACAGGCATTGTTTATGAGATGGGAAAATTGTGGAATTGCCGAAATTCCACAAGCAGCACCCAAGATTGAATTGGGCTTAAAGTGTATATATCTTAGGAACCTCAAGGGTTTCTTCTTTTCTTTTTCCAATTTAACAGAGTCATCAGTCTTCATAATAGGGAGTGGAGAAAGAAAAAGCTGCCACAACGTAATTAATTTTGATGGAGGAGTCAGCTAGATAATAAAATCCATCAAAGGGGTCGTGTATTCTTACAACCTGAGCTCAAGTTGGTATAAGGATTATGATTACCTCAAACTCTAACAGAAACAAACCCCATTGCTGTTGATGTCATAGAAGAAATGAGGACAACAGTCCAAAAATTGTTGGCTTGGAAGTATAGCTATTGCCAAGGCTCATCCACAAATATTCCTGTCTGATTGATTAGAAAACCAAATGGAACTTGGTGAAGGACTATGCTCTATTATTTCAGTTTCAATTTGAGGTTTCAATTTGTCCATAAACCCTTGGCACTAGTAGTACCCTATGAAAATTGAGTGGATAGATTCTTGGGGAAGCCTCCAACTTCTCCATGGGAAATAACTATATCAATATCAATTGATGTCTATGTCTAACTTATTTATTCTATCATCTGAATAATCTTGAGAGAGAACTACTAACTGCACAATAAAACAAATTTTACTTTGAAGATGACTCCTTTGCACAGGAAAAGCTGGACTGGGGATCCAGGGACCTAGAATGTAAATAAGTTACCTTGGAAAATGAAATTTGATCTAGGAGGTTGAAATTGTGGCCTTTGGGCTTCCAAAAGAACAATCTAACATTGAGGATGTCCAGACACCATGGTAACAAAGTCAACCTATTTGTTTCTGACAGTCAGTAGATTGTTGGACTAATGGGGCATTCAGTACTTGGTGAATTCTATTTGGCACGACCTCTGCAATGTTTCCTGTTACAGAATCAGTCTGACATAACAGTTAAGTGCACAGACTCTGGAGCCATTGTTGACAGCATTCAAATCCACCTCTGTCATTTCCTAGTTAGAGGACCTTTGGCAGGTTATTTAACACCTCTGTGCTTCAGCTCCTTCATCTGTAAAGATAAACACAGTAATAATAATGATCCCGTTTTAGCATTGTTGTGAGTGGTGACTCAAGGTAAAATCACCTGGAACAAGCAAGAGCTCTGTAAGTATTATCTATTAATATTACTATTTTCATTTCCAGAGGCCCAAAGTATCATCATGAATGGAGAAATAAGAATTGGGAACATTGGATGCCTTGGCCAAAGTGTGCAGTGAGATTCTTAACTATAACACTTTTACACTGTTGGTGGGACTGGAAACTAGTTCAACCATTGTGGAAGTCAGTGTGGTGATTCCTCAGGGATCTAGAACTAGAAATACCATTTGACCCAGCCATCCCTTTACTGGGTATATACCCAAAGGATTATAAATCATGCTGCTATAAAGACACATGCACACGTATGTTTATTGCGGCATTATTCACAATAGCAAAGACTTGGAACCAACCTAAATGTCCAACAACGATAGACTAGATTAAGAAAATGTGGCACATATACACCATGGAATACTATGCAGCCATAAAAAATGATGAGTTCATATCCTTTGTAGGGACATGGATGAAACTGGAAACCATCATTCTCAGCAACTATCGCAAGGACAAAAAACCAAACACCGCATGTTCTCACTCATAGGTGGGAATTGAACAATGAGAACACATGGACACAGGAAGGGGAACATCACACTCCGGGGACTGTTGTGGGGTGGGCGGGGGGGTGGAGGGATAGCATTTGAAGATATACCTAATGCTAAATGACTAGTTAATGGTTAATGGGTGCAGCACACCGACATGGCACATGTATACATATGTAACAAACCTGCACGTTGTGCACATGTACCCTAAAACTTAAAGTATAATAATAATAAAATAAAATAAAAAAACAATTTTTCAGGCTGGGTGCAGTGGCTCATGCCTGTAATCCCAGCACTTTGGAAGGCCAGGGTGGGTGGATCACCTGAGGTCGGGAGTTCGAGACCAGCCTGGCCAACAACAACAACAAAAAAACCTCACAACCAGAGACCTAAGCTGAAGCGTCTTCTCTACATTTTTGTTCCTGGTTATTAGAACTTGTAGAAGCCCCAGGAACACCAAAGTATCACACATACTGCTCTCTGATGAGTAGGTCCCAACTTTTCCCTTCACAGTTCTGGAAACCCCAGTCATAACTAACCAGTCAGTATAGAATCTGTTAGTCTTCTAGGGCTGTTGTAAATTACCACAAACTGGGTGGCTTAAACAGCAGAAATTTATTCTCTCTCACTTCTGGAGGCTAGAAGTCCGAAGTTGGTGTTGGCAGGACCATGCTGTCTCTGAAGGCTCTAGAGGAGAATGTGTTCCATGCCTTTCTCTTAGCTTCTGGTGTTGCTAGCAGTCCTTCACATTCCTGGGCTTGTAGACACACCACTTCAGTCTGCTTCTGTTGTCACATGGCATTCTCCCTATGTCTCATCTTATAAGAGATCAGTCATATTGGAATAAGGGCCCAACCTAATGACCTCATCTTATCTTAACTGCAAAGACCCTATTCCAAATAAGGTCACATTCACAGGTACTGGAGATTAGGAGTTCAACATATCTTTCTGGGGACACAATTCAACTCATAACAGAATCTGAGGCTGTAGACATTGTAATGCACCTGAAATCGTAATGTTGTATACATTGGATGGTGGAGAGAAGTAAACATTGAAAGAAGTCTGGTTTTCTTCTTGGCTAGAATGATTCCTGTGATGGTCCCAAACCAGCTTCCCTAAGAATTGCTTTCAGATGGCCCCTTGCTGGGGCATAACTTTAGGTAAACTTTGTCAAATACTTCTCAGAACTGGCTCTTCTTGGAGATAATTCCAAGCTACTCTTGTTAAGTTGAGGCCATTCCAACTATGAAGGAGAGTGTCCCCACAACTAGAAACCACCCAATTAAGATATTTCGCTGCTAGGGAAAGGTGAGGGCACTTTCAACTCAGAAATACCTGGTGAATAGCAGAATTCACAGATATCTCATATCTCCAATTTTGTAGAAAAAAATGAATCAGGCCTAAAGGTTGAAATGAACTGCCTAAGGTTGAAATGAACTGCCTAAGGTTGAAATGAACTGCCTAAGGTTGTGATGTCTTAAGGTGTAATTGGGCTAAAAGCCCTTCCCTTCAGGTTGATGAGCCTGAGGAAGGAACATCTGTATATATTAGGGCCTGAATGACAACTGTGTATGGAGGCCTTAATACATTTGGGGTCCCAGAGTGGGAGTCAGGGGTAAAACACAGTTTTGCAAAGAGTTATAACAATTAGTCTAGGGTTTTACATTTTAAATCAATTAGCTATATGACAGAGTCCAAAGTCCAGGCCAGGACTCTACTCGGGCTGAAGAGGATCCTAAAATGATTGAGAATTCATCACGGCACATTGCTAGGTGCCATTTCTGTTCCCAGTCTTGAGTGGGGACTGGGAGATGAGGAAATCTTTTCTCGGTAATGTGGAAACTGGTCCTGGCGGTATACAGGTGGGACTGGGAAACAATCAGCCCTACTTTGTACATGCATTGCTGTTAAAGTGAAATGGAGTGGCTCACACCTGTAATCCCAGCACTTTAGGGGGTCGACACAGGAGGATTGCTTGAGCCCAGGAGTTCGAAAACAGCCTGGGCAACATGGAGAAACCCCATCTCTACAAAAATTTCAAAATTTAACTGAGTATGGTGGCTTAAGCCTGTAGTCCCAGCTACTCCAGAGGCTGAGGCGGGAGGATCATTTGAGCCTGGAAGGTCGAGCCACTGCACTCCAGCCACTGCACTCCACTGCACTCCAGCCTGGCTACAAAGTGATTGAGCCACTGCACTCCAGCCTGGCTACAAAGTGAGACCCTGTCTCAAATAAAAGAGAGAGAGGGAGAGAGAGGAAGAGAGAGGGAGAGAGAGAAAGAGAGAGGGAGAGAGAGAAAGAGAGAGAGAGAGAGAGAGAGGCAGAAGCCTTCAATCTTTTCCCCAGGGATCAAAACCACAGACAGAAGTGAGGCTTTCTCCTAGAATGCCACATGTAGTGGCCATAAAAATGTGCCACTGAGATCTCCTGCTGCAGGAAGCATAGTTGACTGATAGCCCCAGCTGCCACCTGACTTGGTCCACCACCATGTTTGCACTGAGGCCATGCTTCCCCAGGGCCACCAATAGCCACTGACTGAGCATGGTACAAGTACTACTGCTGGCTTATTCTCGTGGGACACAAGTTTCCTGTAACTAATCTGCCTGGCTCCAACTCTCTTTGAACTGTGCAGCAGTCTGGAGCTCTTCCTATCCAATTCTTTCCTACTTCCTTCCTTCTCTCCTTTCATAGATGTCAGACCTGGATTATATTATGAAGGCCCTCCTTGCCTACTTCTGCTTCTTTCTCTTTATCACCCATAGGCATTTCCTCCAATACATTTCTTGCACATCTAATCCCATCTTGGCATCTGTTTCTTGAAGGTTCTGAACAGACGTGAATTGTACTGTTGATGAAGTCCAATAAAACAGATGGTCAGATGGGGTTTGGTGGCTGGATCACTCACCACCTGGTGGACAAATTGCTGATGGGAAAGTTACCTAAGTTGCAGATGAGAACAAATAGTCCTTTCCACAAGGTGATGACCTAAATGCTAAAGATTTCACCAGTAGTGACCTGGAAATGTCTGGTGGAGGTGAACACCTTGTAGGTGTAATGATTCTGGTATTTGTAAAACAAGCCAGCAAAGTTGGCTGGTTAGTACTAATTTGTATTGATGCCCTACAAAAGGTTAACGAAATTGAGGGCTGTAAATAAGCAATTAATGGCTAAATGTAAGAGCCACAGGATCTCATTGGTAGCTTATAAAGATGCCCTTTTCTCTTTCAGTAGAAGAGCAGACATATCAGAGGGGCAGACTCAGGACTTGATATAGAACAGAGTTCTCAAGATGATTAATTGCTCATCACAGGCAAGTCTGTCATAGTAAAGTCAGAGCCTTGGTTTGAAAAACCTGAAACCTGAAAAAATAGGATGGAGACATCTAGATGGATACTTCTGAGATATTGGCTCTGCAGATTTCCCTGAACTCTCAGAAATTGCAGTGCTAGCTCATCCTTCCCCAGTAAGAGCTAGCACGCCCCTTGTGCTAAAAGATGCTAGTGAGGCCTCCTCTCCGTGAAGCAAGTAGTTCCCCCTTCAGGAGCTGCCCCAATCTCATCTCCTAGCTGCCAGGATAATGACCTGGGTTAAGCTCCAGCATAATCCACCTGGAGATGTGGTGTGCATTGTAGGGAAGGAAAGAGATTATGTTCTGAAGGGGCTGGAAAAATTGGCCAGCACATATTAGCATGAGCCAGGGATTGGATTTTGAGGTGTTTGATCAAGGCAGTTAGAATATAAGATTGAATAACCCAGAATTCATCAGTTTGTGGTTACTTTCTTATGAGGTGAGTTTAACACCTAGGCAAGTGTATCAGGATGGGGCAGACTTATGGCTAGGGTGACTCTTAGAAGCCTGCCGTAGGCAAAGGCTCATGCTGAGTAAAGTCAAAATGCCTGGGTTGCCTGGAGGATAGCAGAGGAAGGAATAAAGAGGCTGAAGGAATTGGACATGTTGAAATGGATACATAATATGAGGTCAGAAATCCTGCCAGAGGGTTATGTTCCGTAGGGGCCCAGAGAACACTGTTCACCAAAGCCATAAGGAATGTATGGGTGATAAGGGTACCAGCATCACTTAGAAGTTCAGTGGCGGCTCTCACCTGCAGGCTAGAGCTGAGGGTAGGAGCCGTGGTCACGGATCTGGGCTCATTAATGTCCATAGGGATCATGGGGCCTTGAAGTAATAGAGACCAGGTGGTAGCAGTTAACTGCCAGATGCTAGGAGGCTGCAATCACCATAATAACTGGCAAGGTCAGAAGAAGGACCAAGGGGGTTTGCTGTAGAGGGAATTGTGGAGATGATTAATAGAACATGGCATGCTTAGGAGGCAAAATAGGCAGGCAACAAAAGGTGCTGCTTAACATGTACAATCAGAAAAAGCCAAGAGTGGAGGGGGAGGAGGCTGAGATAGTTACCTCAATGAAAAGTGTGACTGTAAAGGGATAACAGGAGGGAGATCTTTCTGGTGACAGAACACTTCTGTATCATGATTGTAGTGGTTATACAAATCTATACTTGTAAGAAAATGTCATAGAATGATCCACAAACATACAAAATAAAGAGTGCACATGAAAACTGGTACAATCTGAGTAATCTCTGTAATTTAGTTCATTGTATTGTGCCAATTGATTGCCTGCTTTGGAAAATGCATTATAGTTATTTAAGATATCACCATTAGGGGAATCTGGGTGGTGAGTCCATGAGAACTCCCTATACTATTTTCACAACTTCTTGTGAGTCTATAATTATTTCAAAACTTAAAAGAAAAAGTTTTCTAGCAAAGATCAAATCTCAGAGGCATATTAGCATAAAGAATAATTGCGGCCCTCAGGCTGGAAACAGAAATCCGTGTAACTGGTTTGTTATGAAGGAATAGTTATCTGAAAGATGGAGAAAATGTTGCAATTCCACATTTTCATGCAGAGCAACAACAAAATGTGTTTTAGGTCTAAAGCAAGGAAGATACCTACAATAGCTGAAATTCTGTTGCATTTTGTTACTGAGATACATTCAACAGGATAACTTCTCGCAGGCCAAGCAAGAAAGCCCCACATCAAAACTTGCAGTTTAGCAGAAACTTGGAAGAAAATCCATGGACAATAGTGGGTCTCTCTTTTAAGAAATGCTACATCACCAACCGTCTTGATGGCATGGAGGACAATATTGTGTGGGAAAACACAGATAGTTCCAACTCTGTGTGAGAAAACACAGACAATGAACTCTGAGCTGAAAAGTGATTTGGGATACTTAGGTTCTAGATGTGAAGAAATTCTAGAAATATTTTAAGCAATTTACATTGCTTTTATTTTTATGTACTCACAATAGTGATACATGGAAAGATACTATATCTATGTAAGTCTCAAAGAACTCTTTTGACAAGTAAAAATAAAAAATTACAAGTGCTGAGACAACATCATGGCATGGTTTAAGTGGCAGCCTTTTTACTTAATGTATTGATACATAAAATAATGGTACATCTTACACTTGATGGCATCTTAGATTTGATGAAATACAGTATCTGGGGACGATCCCTGGCCAGACCTGAGTGAACACCTTTTCCCTCCTACAGCCCAGCCCTGACCATGGCTTTCACCTCTACCCTTTACACCTTGAAGATGCTCGTACCTAGATCAGGACCCACAGACCAGCCACTCCTGGAATGAGGCAGTCCCAACCTAGAACTTTCACCTCACTGTTCTGGAGCCCTGACTTCTGCTCCCCACAACATGAGGCATTTGCCCCCTTCAACCTGCTTCAACCCCTATATCAGGGACCTCCTCTGTTTTCCATCCATACCGCACCTAATTACTCCAGCCTGCACATGGGAGACATTTGCAACTAACAATAGGAACTTCGAGTCACCTCCAGGAGGTAGCAAAGGGGAACAAGGCCAAGGTTGACCATTGTCATCCCACTGCAGCAGCCATCTGGCTGGGGAAGCAGCTAGGGTTTTCTTCAAATCACATCAGTATGATCTGCACTGTCACAAGCTCTGGAAGAAGCTCCTGGTTCAATTCAGAGAGAGAAAAGGATACACAGGAGGAGAGCTCTAGGTCTGGTTGGGAACTGTTGGGTTCTCTCCTAGGCCCTACTGTAGGCAAAGGCTATTTCATGATGGGAAGAGCAGGCCTGAGAGCTTCGGTTTTGACAAGGTCATCTCATGGCATGAAAAGCAAAAGTGAGAGAGCCAATCTTTATGTGTATGGAATGTTTCAGTTTGTAAGTGCCAAAGGGATGTCTCCCAGCCTGCTCAGCAGCTGCCTAATCATGTGAGGGCCTTAGTGTAGATAGGATGCAGGTGAATTTGGAAAATAATAAATTTTAGGGGGTAGCATTTGGACAATTTGGGCAAAACTATGAAATTTTAAATTGGTATAAAATGAAATGTTTCTAATAAATAATGTATGATCATTCAGTAAATTTGAATGACTTGAGGTTCCATTTTCAACGATTTTATCAGTCAAGTAGATTTGTTTCAGGTTTCGGGGGAGTCTTCTCCTTTTGGTTCTTTTGATATTTTTGTTTTTATTTCAATTTCATTTGAAGACAAGTAATCTTACTCTGTCTTCAGTTTTTAAAGTTTTCATATGGGCTGAAAACAAATATCTTCCAAACAGCAGTTTATACTTTTATCATTGTTTACTGAGTTCATTTTGAAACAATTTTAACTTACTGTTCTGGCCATTTTTTTAAAAAATCATCAAAAATGTTTCAATGATTTTGCATTGTACATGTCTTTTATATTCAATAAGCTTTTAATTTGCACAATTTTTATCGAATCTCTTTTTGATACCATACACTTTTGTGTCAGAGTGGAGAATGTGAATGTTCCTAGACTTTCCATTTGGACACTTGATTAAATTTTAAACCCTATGTGGCATTTTTAAGCTTTATAAAAATTATATATTTGCATGTCTTTCAGAATTTGGGGAATGAGTTTTATATATTTTAATTTTTTATATTTTCAATCTAAGTACATTATTCCTGTTCTGTCTGGCAGGTTTTGTGAAATTTTCAGTTGTAAATTAGTTTAAAATGCATGCCTCCAATCACCATTTACTTTTCTTTTTCATTGTGGTAAGAACACTTAATATGAGATTTACCCCCTTAACAAATTTTTAAGTGTACGATACAGCATTGCTAATTATAAACACAATGTTGTACAGATCTCTAGAACTTCTTCATCTTGCATTACTGAAACTTTATACCCACTGAAGAGCAACTCCCCATTTCCTTCTCCCCCTAGCCCCTGAAAGCCACCATTCTACTCTCTCCTTCTATGAGTTTGGCTATTTTAGATACCTCATATAAATGGAATCATGCAGTATTTGTCCTTTTGTAACTGGTTTATTTCACTTAGCACAAGGTTCAGATTCATCCATATTGTCACATATGGGCAGATTCCCTTTTTTTTTTTTTAAAGACTGAATATATAATTTAAGACATTGTATGTATATATCATATTCTCTTTATCCATTTATTTATCCATAAACATTTAAGTTGTTTCCACATCTTGGCTATTGTGAATAGTGATGCAATAAACATGACAGTGCAGATATGTCTTTGAGATTCTGACTTTCATTCTTTTGGATAAATACCCAGAAGTGGGATTGCTGGGTCATATGTTAGTTCTATATTTAATTTTTTGAGGAACCTCCATACTGCTTTTCAAAGATGCTGTACCATTTTGCATTCTCATCAGCAGTACACAAGGGTTCCAATTTCTTCACCAGCACTTGTTCTTTCTTTTTTTTTAATAGTAGCCATCCTAACGAGTGTGAGGTGCTATCTCATTGTGGTTTTGATTTGCATTTCCCTGGAGGTTCGTGATGTTGAGCATTTTTTCATATACCAGCTGGCCATTCATATGTCTTCTTTGGAGAAATGTCTATTAGACTCCTTTGCTCTTTTTTAATTGGGCTATTTGTTTTTCTGCTATTGTATTGTGTGAGTTCCTTATATATTTTGGATATTAACCCCTTATTAGATGTATGGTCTGCAAATCTTTTCTCCCATTCAGTAGGTTGCCTTTTCACTTTGTTGATGGTTTCCTTTGCTGTGCAGAAACTTAACTTTTGATAACTTTTATGTATCCTATTTAGACGTTACAAAATTAGGAGTTGAGCTATTCATACTACACAGATCATGGCACACTTTTATCATCAGTCAGCACAGACTATTCTATTTTTTATTTATTTTTCCTCCTTTACCCAAAATCCCTATTCCCATTCTCCCCTCTCCAACACAGACAAATACTCTAAATGTATTTGAAATACATCCTAGATATTTTGGCACCTTTAAAAATATATGGTATTCCTTGATGTTACAACTTTTTAAGGCACTTTTTTCTCAAATATGATTTTTCAAATTTTAGTTTCTGTTTCAGACACTAATGTTCACTTTACAGATCTGGCCTTGTTAGATTTTTTGATTGTGCATATCACTTACATCAATGCGGGTTTTACTCAGCATAATGTTTCTCAGTCCAGTGACATTATATTGCTATTTGTGGTGCTTTCAGAATTGAAGCTTTTATCTAATTGGGCCTGTTTCATATCATGAAAGGCCAGTCTCCGAAGGTCAGAGTCAGGGATGAGGGCCTCTTTCTAGATAGGGAATGACTGTGGTGAAGCCTATAATTGGCTTGCTAAACATCTCTTCTAAGCCCTCTCTAGTGTGTCTTCCTTTATGACACAGGCTAGAAAGCTACTCCTTTGAAACATGGCAATAGACGTAATTTAGATTCTGCTAATCAGGTTTACTCATGTGATAATTATCTTTAAAAATCTAGTCATGTGGGGAGAGAGGTGGCAATGAGAGAGGCTTCAATTTTGCTGCTGTAGATCTAGCAGGCATGGGGTGGCTCTGGCTTAACAGATTTGATGACAGTCTCCAATTCTCAGAATCACAGCAAAGGTGGCATGTTCCTAGAGCAACAGCTATGATGGCAGAGTTCTTAATCCAGTCCCAGGATGTGGGCTAACATGGTTTGATTCTGAATCCAGCTGTCAGGAAAAAAAGTTCCTGATTTCCCAGCTTCCTGATTGTGGCAGAGGTAGCCATCTTCCTGGTGTGGCAGTTCTTTTGTTGTTCTAGTAGTCATTTCTGAGCTTGGAGGTTGCTCCTTCAGCCCTTCTGGTGATTTTTGCAAGCACCTTACTCCCTGTGTTAAATCCATATCCTGTTAAAATAGCTAGAGTAATTTCTGTTATGTGCAACTGAATTTTGACTGATACACATGCTGATCAAAATAAAGTTCTTCCTATAAGAATACTCTCTACTACAAACACCAAGACTGGTGTTCTTTCAGACAACTACCCACAACAATATATTCTGATTCTGAGGAGCCCTCATTAAGGCATTTCAAGTACTGCTATAGTTTGGATGTGTTTTGTTTGTCCCTACCAAAACTCACATTAAAGTTTAATCCCCAGTGTGACAGTGTGGGGTGGTAGGGCCTGATGGGAGGTGTTTGGGTCATGGAGGCAGATCCTTCATGAATGGCTTCGTGAGTTCTCACTCTTGCAAGACTGAATTAGTTCCTAGAGGGAATGGATTGTTTTCCACGGGAATGGATTGATTGCCTCAAGAGTGGGTTACAGCCCCTTATTGGCCGTGTAGTAACTCTCATACTCCACTGGCAAGTACAAGTCAGCTGGATTGGGGGAAGCAGGCACTGAGAACTGTCATCTATGGCTGTGCAGCTTCTCCTAGCAACAATTCCATGCCATGGAAAGAGAACATGAATTGTAGGCAGCCATCAATCTATTATGGCCACAACCCTCCTTATTCCTTTTCAAAAACTTAGTTTCCAAATAATTCATAGCTGGAGACAAAATTTTGGATTTTATAAAAAGGCAGTGAGGCAAAATTTCCTGAAAATAAATTAGAAATGAACTCTTTTAGGATCTGAAAATTTGTCCAACATATAAAAGAAGACTTGAGAAGTTTTAAGACTTTTTCAGGGTACATAAAAAATTGCATCCTCACTTTTCACCATTTAAATAATTGCACACAAAGGCTTAAAGGCAAAACAATATTAAGGGTAAAAATCCCTGAGCTTCCTTTTGGTATACAACATTTTCAAATATTTCAAAAACATTGGTATTATGGACTGAATGTTTATGCCCCCCTTCCAAATTCATATGTTGAAATCCTAGCTCCCAATATGATGGTCTTAGGTGGTAGAGTCTTTGGGAGGTGATTAGGACATGAGAGTGGAGCCTTCATGAATAGAATTAGTGCCCTTGTAAAAGGAACTCCAAAGAGCTTTTACTACTCTCCACCCTGTGAGATACAATGAGAAGACAGCCATCTGCAAACCAGGAAGTGGCCCCTGACCAGACACAGGATCTGCTGGCACCTTGATCTTGGACTTCTCAGCCTCCAGAAGTGTGAGAAATAAATGTTTGTTGGTTAAGTCATCCAGTCTATAGTAATTTGTTACAGTAGCCCAAGCTGACCAAGACAATGGAAAATAAAATAATTGTTAACTCTGGTTTCTTAAGAGAAAATGTATGCTTATTCTTGCTTATAAGCCACTCTTCCGGATCTGACAAGACCATCCCCAGCAGGACTCTGCCGCCACTGGGCAGAATTTGGTGGGGCACTTCTGAGCAGTCAGCATGAGGAGGAGTTCCAGGAACCTGTAGGCTCTCGTTAGAGAAACTCCATTTCCATCCTCCCACCAAGCCTGTCTAACCTACAGTCCTCCAGCTAGGCACAGTAAATACCCTCCATCCTCCACCCCTACCTGGTAAGTGAATGGTGAACATGAGATCTTTCTATGCAAAGATGTCCCTTCATTCACACGAGAGTATATATAAGCCACATGTCTGCTACCCTGACTCATGGGCTTTGTTTTTCTCCCATATCTAAATCTTGGAACACAATTTTACTCACATTCACCATAGAGAATCCGTGCCCATTAAACAGTGAGCATTGCAGAATTAAATGAAAATGTCCTAGGGGGAAATGTATTAGGAGCATTTCCCCCCACAGAATTTAACTAGAAAGTCTCCATTAGACATTATTCCTTCTCAAAAATCTTTCTTTTCAGTTTCCAGTGATCAGATCCCCCTCCCCCCACTCCCTGCGCCATCTCCCAAACAGGCTTCCATTTTCCCTGACTTTGGTCTCTCCCTCAAGGATCTTGCTTTTGCTGGGAAGTTCAAGTGTCTTCCAGCTTCTACCTTCAAATTTGTACACTCTACCCACTACTGAAAACTCTTCAGAACTGTGACAAGCCATTAATTATATTGAGGTTCATGACTTTGTATCTAGCCCCACCCCCCCCCCAAAAAAAATCTCCTGTTAACAGGGCCTACCCTCCTTAGAAAGTTGTGGGTTTTATATCTAATTTTCTGTTCTGCTGCCTCATAAACATCCTGATATTTTTCAGCTGATTCGTAAGGAAGACACTATGTTTTGGGGCACTCTGTCTGTAGAAGCCATTTAACTGGACATTGTCAGATACGAAGTGGAAAGGAAATACAAATTATGGACGATGTAAAATGTAAAACACATGCAACATATTTTCACTGAAAGCTGGTCAATGTACCTGTTCTTACAAATGAGCATCACTGACTGACCCTTGAAACTGTTCAGTCCAGAATGGAATTCAAACACACACAGTTTGTTTACTCCAGCTATCAAAATCAGACAACTACACTGAAGTCATATTAGATGAAGCAGCTTTACAGTGGCACGGATGAATTTGAAAAGTGATTCATTTTGAAACTGCTTGCTGACTAATATAAACATAGTAAGATCATATGCATTGTAGCACTGAGAATGCTACAATGAATATGACAGACCATGAGAGTATGAGAGACTATGACGAGGGCAGTATGGCTGAGTTGGGTTATATAAAAAAGATAAAATAACTTTGGGAGAAGATACTACCTCAATTAAGATTTTCATCTAGGTAATTCCTAGCTCCCAAGTCTCCTCTGGATCCTGCAAAGATCATGGGCTCCTGATCTTAAGCCAGAAAGGGTGCTGAAGTCAGCGTATGGAGATGTGGGATGGGCCTGCACAACAGAACAGAGGCTATTTCCTCAGCCATATGCTTCCAATCAGGGAAAATCAAAGGCCAGAAGAGCAGTCCTGAGAACTCACCTCCCTAAACTGCTATAAATACAAGAGCTTGTTGGAAATGTCCACAAAAGAGAAAAAAACAAAAGCAAAAACAAAAAAGCTTCCCCTAGGGAAGGGATTACTTCTGCGCTGAAGCAGGCTCTGGTGGGCTCCTGAGAGCCAATTGTGGGCATTGCTTTCCAACTCCACATTCCCTTCAATGGCATCACACTGGTAGTCTGAAATTGGTCATGGTAAGAGTATTTACACCACAGAAATAGGCAAATGCTACAAATAAAGGCTTTTCTCCCCCTGAGAGCTGTTTTACCTGCACACCACTGCCCACGGGCATGTGTTTATCTACGGAGGAGACAAGCCTCCCCCATGACAGCCCCTTTGAATGCACAGTGCCTACCCACTCACTACCTGGAGTGGACATCTATTGATATGTTCTGTCTGCAGCATCTCTACTTGTCTTCCTTTAGTCACAACACTCCCAGTCTTTTCCTTGATCCTGATGGTTTATTTATAAATTTCTGTTTTACTCTATGGATTTGCAGTGAGCCCACTCATACTATGTATAAAAGAAAGTGGGCCACAACTATACAAATTAAGTCCAAACTGACTGCTACATCAGAGCATTTTACTACAGAACAAGGAAAGTTATAGTTCCACCAGCTCCCATGACCCTTATTAGTACAGGTTACAGCTACTGAGCACCTACTGTGTGCAGGTACTTTAAATGAATTTTTTCCTCCAATTCTCACATCCACTCCAGGTGCTGCATATTATCATCTCTCACTTGATACATGGGGAAACTGAGACGGGTTTCTAGGTGAATGGCCAAAGGAGACACTGAGCCAAATCCCAACCCAGAACTTGAACCCAGGTCTATGTGACACTAAATCCCATGTTTGCAACCACTTCACTGCTCTGCTTTTAACACATTTATCAAGCATCTTGGTAACAAACAGTGTTGTGTGGGAAGATGGAAAGTGCTTGGGGACTGCCATCCTCCTTTGCCCAGCCTCAGTCTCATTATACTTCAGACAGCGTGTGGCGAGAGTGCTGAGGAAAAAGAGCCAGCTGACGCGTGGGATTGCCAAGCAACAGCTTATGAAACGAATTTAAACCATGGCAACCAAACACTGCGGACCCAGCACTAGCCTCATTTCATTTACAAGAGTAAGAGGAGGGCTTTGTCAACAACCGATGAGATAAATGAGAGGACTACAGGCTATGCAAGTGCAAGGAATTATCATTATCATCATCATCATTATTTTAAAGCACACAATGCCAAATAATCTATGAAAATGATTCTTGAAAAAATACAGGATTAGACACATCATTATTCCACATATATAAACTGTGTACACATACATTTTTGAAAAATATATATATCTGTTATCCAAAATCTCAACCGGTTGCCTTTCATTTAATAGAGCTATTTATTGGGGGAGTGGGGAAGGGAACACATGAACGTCTCATTTAAAAACCAATTTATTTATAAAGCATCTTTTAATTAATTCCCCACAATAATGTTATGGGCTTGATATTGGTTTTTTCCACTCTATAGGCAGGAAAATATGACATGGGGGTTATAAATGAATTTTCACAGGACACACAATAAAGCACAAATCCAAGACTCCCCATTGCAACAGTGGCTTAAGACTCAGACCCCTCTGAGAATCTGATTACACTATATCTCTTCTCCCTTGAAAAATGCATGAAAAGCACCTGGCATAGTACGTTTGCCTGTAATTCAATGGGACTCATGGTTCCCCTGATGTGCATTCATGCAACCCAGCTGGAGGAACAATATTCAGTTGCTTTTAACCATAATACACACTGCTCTCAAGACATATTATTTGTTTTCTTTAGTGTTTACAGGAAGCTTCCCCAAAATTCAGAGGGTTGTTAAGCTAGGAGCCATGCAGTGTTAGTAGCTGCAGGCAGAAGGGATCGGGCATCGCTGAGTTGTTAATAATTTTGACCTGCTCCAACTTTGATCCCTTAAAATTCAATCTTGAAATCAACCTTTGCTCACTACATTGGCTAGGCACCCTTGCACTGAAATGGAAGAATCCGATGACTCTTAGTGAACAGCTGAGCCCAAGGCAAGTGGCTCTGTCTCTGGGTATGTAGGGCTATTTTGTTCACCTGTTGTTATCTGGACATTGTCACCTTGCTGTCAGGAGACCTCATGGTTGTTCCAATAATGGGAGGAATGAGGTCTTTACCTGACTGTCGCCACCAAGCCAGTATGGCAGTGTCTTTTTTCTCAGAGGCCCTAAAGTGGTTTTCTGAAGACCCACACTAGGAAAACTTCAAGTCTTTGATACAAACCTTTGGTTTCTTACTGTTCCTACCCTAATGGATGGTACTATTGTCTGTAAACACCACAGATTCTCTTCTATTTCCTCGATCCCAAGACCCAGACTAAAAGCTAATTGAGTGGCCTTTCTAGCCCTCCAGGAAATACCATTGTGATATTTGGAGATGAAATGAAAGGGAACCCAAACCAGTCGGGAGCAGGGAGAGGAGAGAGAGAGAGAGAGAGAGAAGAGAGAGAGAGAGAGAAGAGGAGAGGAGAGAGAGAGAGAAGAGAGGAGAGACAGAGAGAGAGGAGAGGGGCGAGAGAGAGAGAGAGAGTGAGAGAGAGAGAGATTCTCCTTAAGATTTCAACATAGTCTAAAATGGAGGTTGAAATCCCCTGGCCTTGAATGTCATCATATCTCTCTGCCTCCCTCTCAGCCCTCCCTTTAGTGTATGGGAGCTTTATCTAGTCTGAGATGGCTGGAAGTCCATTGGACAAACCATATATCCTTGTATGCCTGTTGATAGGCCAGGTCCTTATGTCTTGGTATTCAAAAGACCTAAGATCTTCCAACTCAAAAAGCCTTTCGTTTAGTTCTATTTTCTCAGTGTACATTTTCTGAAATATTTTCTGTGACTCAAAAGTTGATCTTGGGCTCTTTGATTCTATTTGCATTTCTGCTGAAATAACTCTACCCTGGGGCAGAAGCCTTGGGCCTGTCATCTGCAGCAGGGCCAAGAGTACAAGGGCAAGCTGGAGCTTGGGGTGAAAAACAAAGGTTAATCATTCACAATATCACACCTTCACAGGAAGAAGGAGAAATAAGTTTGTCAATAAAGTGATGAGCTCAGGAGGAAAAAAAAAAAGAAGACCCAGGCAGATCCTAAAAGTGAACCTCTGCCTCTTCTCTTCTTTCTCCCCCCTAGAGGAAGCTCCATGTTGAAAAAGGAGACTTTAGTCTTGTTTTTGTTCCTACTGGATGTTCCATCTCCTAGCACACTAGCCGTTGTGATCTGGAAAGCATTGCCTTACACATACATGCATTGTATGTATTCTGTCATTTAAATCTATAAGACAATGTGTTATACCTGGAAGCAGATGAGGAAATGAGACTTATAGAGAACAAATAACTTGCTCTTGGTACATAGCTAAGAATTTAAACTGAAATATATTTTCTGTCAAGTCCTATGCTTGAGAGAACGTGACCTAACAGTTTCCTAGACGTTGCCTCCTATCCAGGTTGAAGCAGGAAAGGGATAGCACTGCGCAGTCCCAAGGTCAGAAAGTGTATGCCATATTGGAATCTGGAATCTGGGTTATAAGGCATCTTTGTGGGCTGAGCCCCAGGTCCAGTTGTTTATGAAGTCCAAGACATTTTAAGCGTGAAAGGGGCTACAGGATATTGGAAGAGAGTATCCCCTATCACTCATGATGTTACCTTCCTTTAGATATGCATCAGTATGCAGAAAAGAGTTAACATAGCATCCCTGAGACTGTTGTATTTAGAAAGACCCTTGGCTGGCATCTAGGAACTTGGCACTTGTGGTAGGCAAAATACTGGATACGCAAGGATGTCCATGTCCTAATCCCTGGGACCTATGAATATGTTACTTTACATGGCAACAAGGATTTTGTAGGCATGATTAAGGGTTGGGGCTTTGGGATGGGAAGATTATCCTGGATTAACTGGGTGGACCCAATCCAAACACAGGAGACCTTAAAAGTGGAGAACCTTTCCCAGCTGTGGCCAGAGAGATGTGACTTGAGAAGGATTCGACTCACTGTTCTGGCTTTGAAGGTGGAGGAAAATGCTACAAGCTAAGGAATGTGGCGGCCTACAGAAGCTGAGAGTGGCCCTCAGATGACAGCCTAAGGAAACAGGGACCTCTGTCCTACAATGTCAAGAAACTGAATTTTGCCAACCTGGAATGAGTAGGAAATGGATTCTCCCCTAGAGCCTCTAGAAAGGAACACAACCTTGCCAACACCTTGATTTCAGCCCAGAGACCTAAGCTGGACTTCTGACCTACAGAATTGTTAGACGATTCATTTGTATAGTTTAAGCCTCTAAGTTTGTGATCATTTGTTATGGCAGCAATAGAAAACTAAGACAGCACTTGACATGTTCCCTAATTGAGAAGGGTGGTTCACAGTGCCTAATCAGTTTGTACCAACAACGTAGTTTATTCTGAACACCTGCTTTCCTTCCGAGAGTCTGGAACTTGGGTACATAATAGGCAGGGGGTGCCTAATGACCAGACCCTAGTAAAAATTTGGGGCACTAAGTGAGCTTCCTTGGGCAAAACATTACCCACATATTGTGCATTTTCATTCTTGGGGAAGGATGTGCTTGATGGGCCCCTTCACAGGAGAAAGAGAGCATGAGGAAGCCTGTGCATGGACTTCTGCAGACCCCACCTGTTCTTTTTATTTCTTGCTGATCATATTGTATAACCTTTTGCTGTAATAACAGCCATGAGTACAATAATATACTGAGTCCCATGAGTCCTAGCTAATTCAATGAATGTCTGGGCGGTCTTGGGGACCCCTGAAATGTTGAAGGGTCACAGGCCACATTTTGAGTGGCCAGCAAGTTCCAAAGTGCTACAGTAGATGTGATCTGAAGGCAGGCCTTTACATTCCATGTCTCACTTGGGTTGGTGACTGATAGAAACATGGGGCCCTGGATGACTGCCTTCCCTGTTGCTAAGCAACAGTGGTGTTTTCCAGAGCAGGGCAGGTTGGGGGGGGGCGGCAAACAGGAAGTGCCATGTTCCACCATGGAAGAGGCACACCTGCTCCCTCTGGTGGTCTGTGCCTTTCAGCTGGCGTGGCCAGAGATGGGCACTTGCCATCATTGATTCATAGAAGCAAATATGGAGGCCGCAGGCTGACCCACCTGCTGGATGTTGAAGTCCGATTCCAATAGGCCTTGAGGCCCACCAATCTCGAGCAATTCCACTATGGGAATGTTTCATCAGTTTCTCCTGGAAATATGTCCTAAGTGCAGAATTGTTTTAAGAAAATATCTGGATGGGCCGGGCGCAGTGGCTCATGCCTGTAATCTCAGCGGTTTGGAAGGCCAATGTCGGTGGATTACCTGAGGTCAGGAGTTAAAGACCAGCCTGGCTAAGATGGTGAAACCCCGTTTCTACCAAAAAGACAAAAATTAGCCGGGTGTGATGCTGCATGCCTGTAATCCCAGCTACTTGGGAGAGTAAGGCAGGAGAATCGCTTGAACCTGGGAGGCGGAGGTTGCAATGAGCCTCCTGCCACTGCCCTCCAGCCTGGGTGACAGAGTGAGACTCTGTTGCAAAAAAGAAAGAAAGAAAGAAAATGTGTGGATAGACAGTAGAATCTTGTAGCACACACTTGATTGTTCTTTCCCTCTGAGTGGAGACACTAAATGTGGAGAGGAGTCACCTCCTGGATGGGAGTCAGAAACCCTACGTGAAGGTGTAGCTTGGTATGAGTGGAGTTACCTTTCTTGATCTCCCTTATCTAACAAGACACCTCCAAAACACATCTCTTAGGTTTCTTCCGAAATTAGGGGCCCTAAGTGTCAGTGAAATTTTACAACTACAGAAGGAAGGTGGCCAGCTTAGTTTGTTCTTTTATTCCACCATTCTTTCAGTCATGTGTTGAGGCACCAAGCTAGCTGCTGTTGAATACAGTGGTAAACCAGTCGGCCATGGAACCTGTGCCCCACCGCCCCCATGGACTTCCCTGTCCAAAAAAACCCTTCCATCTGGTATCACCATGACCTGTCCCCTAATAATCAATATGGAGTCTGACCACCAATTTTTTGTTTTTAAGAGGCAGGGTCTTGCTTTGTCACTCAGGCCGGAGTGCAGTTGCATGATTATAGTTCACTGCTGCTTTGAATTACTAGACTCAAGCCATCCTCCCACCTCAGTCTCCCGAGTAGCTGGGATTACAGGCATGTGCAGCCATACCCGGCCTGACCACTGAGTCAAACAGACCTAGATTCCCAGTACTGCCTGGGTCATATGTAGAACCTACAGCTAGATAGACAGGACCTGGAGAAGGGACGTGGGACTCTGAAGCACACATGCTCAATGCTGTTTTCCCAAAGTCAGAGCATCATCATCCCCTGCCCTACCCAGGCTCTTCTGAATAGCCCTTCTAAATTTTGGAGTAGCCCTGCATTGAGTCCTTCCTCCCAGGAGGTTGCAGTGAGCTGAGATTGCACCACTGCACTCCAGCACTCCAGCCTGGGTGACAGAGCAAGAATCTGTCTCAAAAAAAAAAAAAAAAAAAAAAAAAAAAAGAGTCCTTCCTCCCTAAGGTGGAAACCAGAACTCAGCCTAGAGGAGAGGTGTGAGCCCTAGGCTCCACCAATTAGATGTTCCCCATTCAGATTTTGAATCAGGAGAAACACGTGAAGAGACCAGCGGAAATCAGAAGAACAGAAGAAGCTATGCCTGGTGACAGTGTCAGAGAGACACTGAGTTTTCACAAGCAGCTGTACTGACTTTTCACAAACAACTGTAAGAGATATCCTAGTGGCGCTGGACTCAGCCTCAGTAGCTCCTGTCTGCAGAGGGGGTGGGATTGCAACTCGTGGCCACCTAGCTCCCAAACCAGATTCTCTGGCCTGTTTGAGGTTTCCCTGAGCTACTTAATAGGTGTTCAAAAATCCCTTTTCTGGGTAAGCTAAAATTGGTTCTGTTGATGCAACTAAGAAGCCTGACAGGAAAAGAGGAACCTGAAACAAAACAAAACAAAACAAAACAAAAAACAAGGGCCCGCCAATTTGCTTTCTTTTTGACACTGACAGGACTAGGGATCAGGAGCATCTGGTATCAAAGATGACTAGAGTAGGGGTCTCTAAGTCCTATTCTGGCTACCCATTTGTAAAGTTATTTGTTTATTTCTTTAAGCTCTTTTTCGATTTTAAAAGTCCTAGGTCCTCCATCCCTAAGACCTGAACTCCTACACTTACCTATGAAGGGGATTGAAAACATACAAAGTGAACCCACGCTGCTAATTGGCATTAATGTTGCTATGTGGCCTGTGCTCCACTGACCACAAGATGGCGAAAGAGATTATCACATCGAGCCAGCCTGTCTTCCTCCACCATCTCCACACCAGTATTATCCGAAAGAAAACATTTATTGAGCACTTACTGTGTGCCAGGCACTGTTACAAGGACTCGAACGTATGAAGTCATTTAATCCTCACAATAATCCTATGCAATAGGTACCATTTCACGTGAGGAAACCAATGCACAGAGATATCTGTCTGGTTTAGCTTTTAGCTATTTTCATATCATTTATCTACCGCTATTGTCCATCTATCATCTATCTATATCTACATATTAATTTACTATCTACATCTTTTGATTTTAAATGCTTTTACATTATAAAAGTAACACATGTTCATGGCAAAAATATTCAAATGATAATAATTAGTAAAAATACAGTCCTCACCCCTCCCTGTTTATCATCCCTGTAGAGCTAGTAATAACCGTTGTTAACAATTTTTGTGTATTCTTCCATAAATTTTCTATGAATATGCAAGCATATTTTATACCTATATCTTACACACACAGATAAACAAGACCATATTCCACACAGTGTTCTACAGTGCTTTTTCCACTTAGCATTGCATCTTGGATATCAGATGTGGGCTGGGATGGCTCTTGCCTGTGGACCTCATTGTGGGTATGACACTGGCTGCACTCACCTGTGTACCAGGGAGCAAGTAGTGTCATCTGGTGCACCAGAGCCCCAGGTGACAGTAAGTGTGGGAGATTGGGGAAGCTGACAGGCTGCAGGGAGTTAGGAGGTATAATGGGATGTGGGGTAAGTTTGTTGATGGTTCTCAGGTAGGGCTGGCCCTCACCTCTGGTGTATTCTGGTCCCTGACCCTGGTCCCTGACCCTAGTCCCAGACAAAATTCATATTTGGATGCAACCAACGTTCACAGTGCCTTTAGGACAGGCCTAGCTGTTTACTTTGCACATTCGTACTTTTTTTTTTTTATCTCAATCTATATAGAATCCTTGGGAGGGAGGAATTATCTGCATTTTACAAGCAATAAAGCTAAGACTCAAAGAGGATCATCTACATGTTATTATACAAAGCTTTTCAGAAGTAGAACCAAAAGCCAACTCACTTCTTTTGATCCCCAATCCAGGGTACTGTCCACTGCACTTCAGCAAAGGCTTCTGGGATAGTACCTTGTGCCTGACACAATAGTCGTAGAGTACAGGCTTTGTATCCCCTTTTACAGCTCTGATCTTCCTCCCTTATTCTTACCCTCTTCCATGCAGGCTTCCCCCAGCCACTACAGAGCTGGGGGCTGAGTGGGTGCCAATCCCAGAAATGTTTCTGAGGCTGTGAAATGTCCTCCCCAAGGAGCCTGCCTGAGGAGTGCAGGCAGAAGCTGTGACAGGCCATCTTTTCTGCAGCCGAGCCGGCCTCCAGTCCCGTTCCCAGTCTCCCCTCTCACCCCAGGTCCTGCCCTTCCCAGAAAAGGATGAAGCTCCAGCTGCAGTTCTGGGGAGGCCTGGACCCCAGCTCCGGAGCGGCTGTGGCTCCCAAGGCTGCTGGGCCTGGAGAGGCGCGTCCCTGGCCCATCTTATCAGCGCTCTGCAGGGTCGGGGCCTGCTCCTTGTCTCCTTCTGGGCTCCTAAGGCCATAGGTGGGTTGATGGCTTGGCAGCCAGCCTTCTGGCCCAGCAGAGGCTGAGCAGCCCGGGGGCACAATCCAGCTCTTCTCTCCAAGGCCAGCTGGAGGGATGAGGCATGACAAGGCCGTCCCTATAGCTGGCACTTCCCCTACAGCTGAGAGGGGGCCTAAACTACAGGACACAGTCCCAAGACCCTTAAGCCCTGGCAGCATCCCGGGGTGGGCAGCAGGTGGAAGTGGAAAAAAGCCTTTGGAGCTAGCTGCCAGCGGGGAGAGGAGGTCGGACATGGGGCTGAGGGGCCTCTGGGAACCCCTGTGCCAAGGGGCTGCTGGCACTGGGCAGCAGCACCCCAAAGCCCATGAGGAGTGTGCCCAGAGAAAGTGGCTCAGACCTGGGGCATGGCTCGAGGGTGTCAGGCTGTAGCTGCTGGTCCCAGAGAGTGCAGCCCAGGGCAGGCATCAGGACATGGGTCGGAGGAGAAAGAGTGTTCTAGGAAGAGTCCAGTTTCTGAGTCCTGGTGGTGGCTGGCTGTAACCTAGCGCACGCTGTCTGGCTTGTGCGGCTGTGCTGCCTGACTATACATACCCCAGCAACATTCTCCTTGCTCAGCACGGGACATCAGCTCTCCACCTGGCCCCTTCCTCCAGGGAGGGGATGGGGAGGCCTCCTAGGGTTAGTAGCAGGAGTTGGTCCTCAGGAATCAGGAGCCCTTGAAAGGAGGATGCCTGGTTCCCATACAACTGAGGGTCGCCCTGGGCCCCACCCTTCCTGAATCAGCTTGAAGCATTCCAGCATCCTTCCAATGAATGTCTGCCCTTTGCAGTTTGCAATGAATCTCTAAAACTAGTTCCTTGCTGTGATGACGCACCTAGTTTATGAGGCCCTTCCCTTCCATCTGCCACCTCTCTCTTGCCCCCAGGTGACACATGTAGAAAGTAAAAATGATGTCCAGGTTGTATTAGATTTCCTTGCATACCCACAGCAGTTCCAATACCTGGTGATTGACTGGGAGGAGTACAACCTGAAGGAAGGACCAGGAGCTCTCCAGCAGGTCTGCTCCACATCCCCTCCTCAGGGTAAGAATCAGTGTTAGGCTACCTTAAAGGCAGATAAAGCCAAGTGCTTAGTTTGCCAGTAAGGAAGAGCCCCACCTCCTTATTGCTTTTTGTCTGCTTATTCTCTCAGTTACCAACTTCTTTTCATATTCTGCCAATTTTCCCATCATATTTTGAAGCCACATTAGGCTCACATTTAAAATCAAATCTTCCTAGTAAATTGAACCTTTTCTCTGTGAAATACCCCTTTTTATTCCTAGTAATGCTCATTTGCCTTAAAACCTGTTTTAATTATTTTGTGCAGAATATCTTTTTCCATCCTTTTACTTTCAACTTCTGTAAATTTTTATGTTTTGGATGTATGTTTTGTAAACAGATATTGTCAGTTATCTATACTGTGTAACACAACAACAGCTAGAAAGTGTTCAAATGTTTGGAAGAAATACACTTCTAAGTAATCTATCGTTCAAAGAAATAATGTGAATTAGAAAATATTGAGTTGAATAACAAAAATACTAAATATCATAATTTGTGGACTGCAGCTAAAGCCCTCATTAGAAAGTTATGAAGTATACATTAAAAAGAAGACTGAAAACTAATGAACTAAACATCTATCTCAAGGAGTTAAAAACAGCAAATTAAACACAAAGTAAAAGAATAAACGTGGGAGCCAAAATTAGCAAAATATAAAACAAAAATAGGATAGCCAAAAGTTAGTTTATTTTGAAAAGACCCTGACATTGATCAAGAATACAAGAGAGAAGACACAAATGATCAGTTCTATGAATGAAAACAGGCATTAAGAGGATAAGGAGAGGATATTATGGACTATTTTTATAACAAAAATTTAGATAATATGGACAAAATCCTAGAAAAATAAAACCCAAAGTGAAGAAATAGAAAATTGAAATAGTCCTAATGTGACTAAAGATATTGATTCAATTTTAAACTTCCCTACAGAAAGAACTCCAGGTCCAGATATCTTCACTGGCAAATTCTATCAAACATTTAAGAAAGAATTCCAATGTTAGCTGAACTATATGGAAAAATAAAAGAAGAATATACATTCTAACTCATATTATGAAGCCAGAATACCCTTGATACCAAGGCCTGAATGGAGTGAGTATTAAAAATTTATAGGCCAAGCTCATGAACAAAAGTGCAAAAATCCTAAACAAAACATTAGGAAAAGGAACCAGTAATACATAAAAGGACAATATATCACAAATTAAATTGGGCTTATTCTAGGAATGCTATATTAACAGCTTAATGGAGAAATATCATACACCTCAATAGATGCAGACCAAGTGTTTGATAAAATTCAACAATATTCATGGTGAGCATGGTAAGTACTCTTAGAAAACTAAGAATTTTTTGAAAAGTCCTTAATCTAATACAGGTTGAGTATACCATCCCTGAAATGCTGTCTCAGATTTTGGAATACTTGCATCATACTTACTGGTTAAACATCCATAATCTGAAAATCTGAAATCTGAAATGAGCACTTCCTTTGAGCATCACGGAGGCACTCAAACAGTTTCAGATTTTGGAAGACTTCGTATTAGGTATACTCAACCTGTAGAAGGAATCTACATATATTTTTAAAACCTATCATAGTGAAATGTTGAAAGTTTCCCTCTTGACATCAGGAATATGACAAGAATTCACATCATCATCACTTCTAATCAACATTGTACTGGAGGGGTCTGGCCAGTGTCATAAGGACAAGAAATGAAAGTACAAAGCCTCAAAAGGAAAAAACAGAATTATCATTATTTACATGTGGTATGATTGTGCGTGGAGAAAATCCAAAAGGATGTAGGGATAAACCAACAGAATAAGCAAGTTTAGCAATGTTGCCCAACACAAAATCAGTATACAAAAATATATACCAGCTCTAAACAGAACACAAGGATTTTTTAAAGATACCATTTACAATAATGTCAATTTCCTAGGAATAAATTTTACAAAAGACACGCATGACTTCTTCAGAGAAAACTCAAACTTTATTGAGAGAATTTTCAAATTTTCAGTCACATTTTCAATGTGACATCAGCCATGTGTGTAGCTTCAGCTTGTCTTCTTTTTAACTTATGGCTGCCCATCTCCTAAAATATAAACATAACAGTTGAGTTCATTACTTAGCAGAACTTTACTGAGATGACACTAAAAGCACACAGAGAACACTAGTTTTGGTTTTTTAAGATGAAATTAAAACCAGAACCCTAACCACTGCATAGACTTCTATGCTAACGTACATTTTCAGGCATATGTGTACTAATTTTTAAAATGCCTCACTCTAGTGGTACAAGGAAACAAAGACTTCTCAAGCCAGAACAGATTAAATGCTATGAGCCCATTTAAAGATCATTTTAAGTAGAGGGCAAAACCAGCCACTGATTTCAGTTTTGTTTTGTTTTGATTTTTTAATCAAACAAAAACTCCAAGAAGCAAAAAACAGGCAAGCAAACACAGTGGCACTCAAATGTATTGACTAAAAACATTCTGCTAATTATATATTAGCTAAGGAATTGTTTAGCTGACTAAAGAGAGGTCAAAGAATGCCATTCCATTTGGTTTGTCTCTTTGCGCAAAAGTGCAAAAATAATTCATTGATCTAGTTAACTCTTTATGTGGATTCTTTATACCAGGGTGCCCATTTGTCTCATTGGCACCTGTTAACCTGATGTTGTATTCATAGCATTCCCTTTCCCTCTCAAAAGTGTCCTGATTTAGATGATAAAAATTACATGGTTGGAGGCCAGATATGCCCGTTAAAAAATATATACATGGTCTTATTGGTTTATTTAAGCCACTACCATATAGATGACATTAAAACGTGAGGGAAACTGCTACTGTTTCTCAGTCTAGCTCACAATTTTTTAAAGAAACAACAAACCAACTTGGAAAATTCAAAACATACAGATCTATCTTACTTGTTAGTGCCTAAAAGCGATTTGTGATAAACAATTCTAGCAAATTTTTTTCTTAAAGCAACACTATGTGTTATTTAGATACCCATTTGCCCCTGGGGTATGTTAAGTAATGTATATACTTTTAAAAGTATTTGATCACTTGCCTTGAGTTTTGGAAGATTTCTACTCCAAAATAATAATACTTTCATATTTTATAATTCAACAACATGGCTTTGACCTAATTTATTTTTCCCCTGATACTGTCTTTGAATCAAGTATTTGGTGTCTGAACTACCTTTCAAATAATATTTGTATGCGAGACTTGTTATTAAAGTATATTATAGAAAAAGAGTAACCCCATGACTTCCATTCCGAATGAATAATGTACCTGCTTCTTTAGTCTTAGCATGCTTCGGATTAGGTGGAGTCTTCTCTTTTACATCAGAGCCATCTCCACGCTCACTCTCAGTCTTTTCCAGATCCATTTCCTGGCAATCACCTTCTACTTTACGTTCTTATATAAATAAAAAAGTTATTGATATAACTAAGCAGTAAACTATAAATTAGTGTTATTAAATAAAGCTCTGTAGGCTTGTATTCTAACAAATGTGATGCATGAGTGCAATGGGCATTGGAATTTTCTGCTAGAAAATGGGGAAGAATATTATCTCTACTATGAAGTTTTCTTTTCCTACGACTGTTTAAGACAACTTAGTTGTCGCTTTCACGATCTACATATACTTCTGTTACTGTAAATCACTCATTAGAGCAGTTATTTGTTTACATGAATTTCCGTGATTAGATTGTGAGCTCAAGGCAGAAATCATTATCTCATTTATATCCTCAGCACTTAGTACATTACCCGGCACCTAGCAAGCCCCAGTAAATGAATGAAAAAAATGTCTGTAAAAATATTAACATAAGACAAACGCAAATTAAAGGACATTTTACAAAACAACTGGTTTGGATTATAGTTGTCAATGTCATGATAGGCAAACAAAGACTGAGGAACACTTCCAGATTAAAGAAGACCAGAGAGATGTGACAACTAAATGCAATGAGTAGTCTTGGATTAGATCCTGGATCAGGAAAAAAATCCTATAAAAGACATTCCTAGGCCAATTGACAAAACTGCAATGGACTATATATTAGATGTTTTCTCAATGCTAATTTTCCTGAATTTGATAATTGTTCTGAGGTTATTTAAGAGATTATCCATATTTTTAGCAGATACATACTGAATTACTTACAGAGTAAATAGTTGTGATATTTGAAACTTACTCTCAAGTAGTTCAGCAATAATATATTAATATGGTAAAAACAGGGAGATAAGTGGCAAAATGTTATAGCAATCGGTGAATCAAGGTGAAGAATACACAGGAGTTCACTGTACTTAGATAACTTTTCCTTACATTTTAAATCCTTTCTAAGTAAAAAGTTAAAAAATAAATATATGACAAATAGATTATGGTTCAGAAAGACAAAAGTATTGAAGACTTTTAACGGCAACTAAAAGGATTTCACATTTTTATTTCTCTGAATTATGACATTTTCTAAAAATTGCGATGTAAGATCTAACCATAATATATCTAGGTTTGCTCAAACTTTCAATGCAATGACTTATGCCCAGAAAAATAATATCCCAATAAAACCAAGTTTAACTCATGAAACAGTTTACAATTTTGTCTAAATTTAATGTAGTTTCCTTTTGTTTGCTAATATAGAGTCTTGGCAAGGATCGTATTTTCCAAGTATGCCAAAGAACTCTTAAGATATAAGATAAGTAAAATGCCGAAGAGAAAATTTATCGCAAGGACTACGGCAGCTGAAACCTACACTATTCCCTTACCAAGGATTACCTTACAGGTTTCCAGCCAATTTTTAGGGGATGGTTTATTTACTCCTGTTACCAGTATAAAATCATACATGAAACACAAAATGCTCCTCCATGCCCTTCTCACCTTCAATCGGAGGTGTTCCTTCTCTCTCTTGTCCAGGTTCGATATCCTGATTGTCAGTTGGTGGTTCCTCTTGCTGAGATTCACCAGGCTTTTGAGATGTGGGGGAGAGTGGATGCAAATGGAATATTGTTATTTATACCATGGCAATAGAAGTCACAAATATACATACTATGTGAAGGTAGCTAGTCACAAATAAATCTGAAGAGGTTTTTCCTATCTTCTCTGTAAGTACTCTTAAGAAAAGTTATTCTTCCTATATAGAAAATACTTTAAGGAGTTACCTGCAAGGACCGATAATTCTGGAACCCATTTTCATCTTCTCTGGGCTGTATTATTTATTAATAAGCATGATAGGAAAGTCATAAGGGCTATTTCCAGACTCTTAACAACATACATATGCAGACAATATCAGAAAATAAGTCTCCTTGCTCAATGTCTCATTAATGTGATTTAGTTTGCAACTATTTTCAGCAGGGAAGTCCTTTATATAACAGATCTATATTGGTTCAACAATGTTTTCGATTTTCTTTCAGAAAAATACATTTCTGCCAATGGAAATAAGATACTGAAATGTACTCACAGCCACGAATGCAACCACATCCGGAGCCTCCTGACCATCTCCTCTTCCTCTGGATCTTGATCTCACTCGTGCACTCATCGCTGCAACTAGAAGATCGTGAACTGAAGACTGCAATAAAAAGAAGTAATTATACTCGACTCTTTCTATGGTCATCTGCTGATTGTAATTTTTTTTAATTTTGTGAGATTTCCATAATAGGTCCTGAGTTAATAATAACTACGCCTGGTTTCCAATCACATCAAATAAATCTATCTGCAAACTGCTTTGTTTCTTCCACAGCCAACTTGGCAGAGAAGTGATCTTCAAGTCCTAGATCAAAACATGGGGTCTTTCCTAAAGAGACTTAATTTCATAACTGAACTCCATTATGAAGAGATTTTTTAAATATACAGCCACCCCAGGTCCCCTCCTCCCCAGGTCCCCACTGAGAACTCCGAAACCTATCCTCTGTCGGCAGTTTCAGGCGCCTCTGGGACTCAAAGATACCTCAAAAAGTACCCCCAAGTTTTGCTCCACCTGATCCCTCTCCCCTCTGTGGCCCAACTTCCTCCCTCGCCCTAGCCCTGCCACAATCACAAGGTCATGGCGGCGCCACCGCCTGTGAGGCCCTTCCTCCTCTGAGGCCACGGACTGTGCTGCCCGACCCGCCTGAAGCCCACCAGCTCCTCCTTACACTTAAACTCCCAGGAGGAACGATCGGTGGACCCACCCACTGAGTCTCAGTCTCAGGTGAGAGTCCCGGCAACTGGAATGCAAACAGCACCCTCACAGCTCCGCGGCAGTTCACCTCGTGGGTGAAGGGGCTGATGGGAAGACCCCCAGTGAACATGAGCACTGAGACAGGCGCTGTCAAGTGCGGGCCATCCCACCCTTTCCCTGGCCCTCACTGAGGACCCCGGCATCCGTCCTTTATGGGCAGTTTCATATGCCTCCAGGACTCAGATAGTGTTCTGCTCCAAAACTCACACCATCTTGGCTGACCCTCCTACCCTTCATGGCCCTCCTTCCTCTCCTGTCCTTGCCCCGCTGCATAGCTGCCTGCTAGGAGAAGGATGATGACCTCGAGGCTCTTCCTTCTCTGAGGCCAGGGACCACAGTGCCCGACCCACCAGAAGCCCGCTGGCCCACTCACTCACACCTGTTCCCACTTACACTTGACTCGAGTCAGCAGAGAGCCTGGCGAAGAATGAAGAAGGGGAGAGAAGTGGCACCTACCTACTTCTGCCTCCTTGTTTAGACCTCAGCAGTGTCAACCCCACCAGCCAATCCCAAACCTCAGGGGTGTGTCACGTGGGTTGTCTTTCCAGCCCTCTCCCGCCTCCTAGAGGCTCTGTGCCACCTGGAGGAAGGGCCTGCTCGGTGCTGGGAAGGGCTTGTTTCTGGCTTCTGGCCCCTCCTGCAAAATGTTCTGTCCTTCTGGATCTAGGAATGTTCCCAGCTCTGCATTTCACCTGCAAATTTACCCTTTAATTTTTTCTCAGTGCTGCTACCTCAGTGGCCCTCAAGAGGGTATTCAGTCTTCTCAGAGATGTGTGAAAGCTTAGGTTCTCAGAGAGTGCAAAGCCATTTTAAGCATGATAGGAATCCAGAAAAAAATGTAAAGAAGAAGGATGATAAACCCACATACATAAATAAGCCTAAACATTTGCACAAAAATCCAGGCCAGGTGCGGCAGCTCATGCCTGTAATCCTAGCACTTTGGGATGCTGAGGCGGGTGGATTTCTTGAGCCCAGGAGTTCAAGACCATCCTGGGCAACATGGCAAGACCCTGTCTTTACAAAAAATACAAAAATTAGCTGGGCATGGTGGTGCACACCTGTAGTCCCAGCTACTTGAGAAGCTGAGGTGGGAGGATAGCTTGAGCCCAGGAGGTTGAGGTTGCAGTGAGCCAAGATCACACCACTGCACTCCAGCTTGGGCAACAGAGCAAGACCCTGTCTCAAAAAAATAAAAAATCCTGTGACCCAGCATTTCTACTTCTAGGACTTTAATGTTAAGGAAACTGTCTTGAATGTTGACAAATATTCCTTGCTTGGCCAAACTTTTAAGTCAGGCTTCTGAAACTTCTCCTCCTAGGCCCATCTGTGCATTTCCTTGTAAAACCCAGTTTTAGCAAAGAGCCCTGCTAAGTCAACGTGGCATGAACCCTCCATCCTCAGTATCTGATCATACTTGCTATCGCATGGGGTTCTTCATCTTCCACCATCCCCCAGGTGATGTCCGATTCCCCTTGGCCTGTCTTCAGCAAGAATCCTGCTAGGTGGGTTTAGCCAGAATCCCCCTTACCCCTGATGTTTCCTCTTAGTAATTTTCCACCCATGGACTGCCATACTGCTCCTTCGCTATACATTCCCACTGGCCTGCGCTGTATTCAGTATTGAGCCCAATCTCTCTCCCCCACTGCAAGATCCCATTGCAATGGTCCCGATACCCATCACCGTGGTCCTAAATAAGGTTTTCCTTACTGTGCTTTAACAACTACCACTGAATGTTTTTTTTTCTTTAACCATGTGAACAAAAATTTGGATACACGGGACTTCCAAAACAGCTTAATTTATAATAGCATGGTCATGGACTTGCTATATAAGTAAATTATGGCACACTTGAAAATGAAATATGGGTGACTACCAAAACCAGTGCTGAATAATATTTCCTGTAATAGTGGTGCTGTTCATTTTAAGTTATTAACTTGAAACATCCAGTTATGTAGCACTGTGTATGTACAATATGATCTCAAAAGAAAAGACAGGTTCAACAGTGCTACCATACAACCAGCCTTCCTCTCAGACAGTAAGTGTGCTTTGTTCTTGTGCAACCAGCATGTTCTGGGGCTCCAAAGATATATGGTTCTCCAAGGGGAACCCAGCAGATAAAAGGCAGTGCTAGGGGTCATAGGTCTCCTGCACCTGGTGCACGTCAGAGAGCTTCACCATCACCTACGTGGTCTGATCCTCTGCTGTCAGAGAAGGTGTGGGGGGTTGAGGGTAGGGGGACAGAAGCCCACTGTTACTGCTTTGGGTAAAAGTTAGATGGGTGCCTGCAGGACAGAAAGGAGCTTGCCCTGCACATCCCTGTCCACCCCCTCCCGCCCCCGCTAAACCCCCGGGGGGAAAATATCCTTTCTGTCCTTGCATGCCTGGACCTGGACCGTTCTCAGACTCTGCAGGTTACCCTTAAAGAAGCGCACATTCTTTGAGAGTTAGAAAGATCCCCTATGGCAGAAGTAGAATTGCCAGATCTCCCTCTCCTTCTCTCCCTCTCTCCCTACAGATAAGATGTAGAGTCAATACAGAGCCAAGTGTGAAGAATATATAATTCTTCCTTGATATCACCAATCAAGGATAACCACTTTTTATATCTAAGCAGGAGCTGCTCCTACTACTCAGATCTTTATGTAGATTAAATAAAGATTTATTGAAAGACTGAGATCTCACACTCTGCAATCAGCATAAACTGTGGGCTCTAGTCTCAGCCTCCTGTTTCTCCTCAGGTAAAGTGCTTTCATTAGCTCTCAGGTGTTTCCTATTATCACTTGGAAAGGCTATCTGCAGCCTGCTGCCTCCCTGACCTTGGTGCCTGTCGGTTGGCAGCTGCTGTGTTCTCTGCATAGGATCAAGTTTCTCTAGGATGCTGTAAAGGAGTGAGAGGACAGGTAAGGTCCTTTCTGTGTGAGAGCTTAGATCTGAACTGAAAAAGAAATCCCGATGTGCCCAGCACCATGAGCCTTCCCAGAGAACCTCATCCTCAGGCAACATTAGTGCAAAGCAAGTACTCTGATCAAGGATGTAGGTGATCCCAAGCCCTTGTTTGTATCATTCTGATGATTATAGATGTCACTTTCATTGTATTCATTTTATGTCACAGGTGATATCTGCTCCTTACAAATAATTCAATCACTAAAAATTGACTAATTCTACTGTTTTCTGCTATTTGATGGGAGAAAACACCATACTACTATTTGAATTTGCACTTTTGATAAATAATATGTTTGAACATTGTTATTCAAGTAATTCATGCTCATAAACAATCCACAAAATCAGAAAGAGGAGAATTAAGAAACAACTCTGGAGTTCCAGCATTCATTAAAAATCTGTCTTCTATTTGTCATTTTAGTGCATGTGTTTCCATATATTTATCATTTTAGATGATCATTCATGCTGCAGCAAACATCCTCATGGATCATTTTCTGTCCACTTCCTTAAACATTTCTTCATGAAAAAAAATTCCTACATGAAGAAATAGGGGCTTGAGAGTATGTACAACTTGTCTAATGTCACACCCTCTGGCAAGGTATGCCTGGAATTAAATCTGTATCTTTCCGATTCTGGTTTAAGCCTGAATCATAAACATAAACATGTATGCTTCTTCACCTTGTGCTACCCCATGGATCCAGTAGTTCCTTTGAATCCCTCAGCTCAAGGAGAAGTTCAGCAACCCCATGAGCACCATCCATGAGAGGTGATGTGGTGTAGGTGCCCACATGTGCAGAATGCAGGACTGGCAGAAGAAACATCATGTGCTAAGTCTTGGAAGCATGCTTGCAAACTGCAGAGGCCACTGGAGCTGGAGACTGAGGCTGCGGGTCAGAGGAGGATCTTTTCTCTGGTGCCCTTTGACCTACTGTATGCCACAATAAGGGCACGAATATAAATATTATGAATATAAATATTTTGTGAGACGATTTTTCTAAACACTGACTGGTAAACATAAAGGCAATTTTCGTGATTGCAAAGGAGAGTTCCTGGAAATCTTGACATGGATTGACAAAGTATGTCATTTTAAACTGTTACTCCAACTACCTGTGAACTCCTTCAAATACTACTCATGCCGATTCAGTTGCTGCACACATGCTCATATCTATTCAGATAGCTATTACTTAGCATCAGCATTTCCGAGTAGTTCACCTGAAGCAAGTGGAGAGGAAGGAAGATTCTGTCCTTGACAGCTCCACCATCAGAAGGAGAAGCCCTTGTTTCCCAGTCTCCTTATACAGAAATCACCAGGTTCACCTTTCTGTGCCAACTGAGCCCCATTTCATAGTTGTGCTTTTCACTTCAGTCTTCACTGATGGTGTGCAGGCCTCTCACTTGTGCTAGAAAGCTCATCTGGCTTTGGACTTCTTTCTCTTGGGCAAGCCTCCTCTTATGCATGTATCCCTTCACAGGTAATTAGTGAGGGTACGTTGGTCATGCTGGCCTTTGCTGGTTGTTATGTCTCTACCTGTATACCTTTGCCAAAAATCAGTTGTTTGTATAGGTGTGAGTTTATTTTTGGACTCTCTGTGCTGTGCTAATCTATTTGTTTATCTTTATGCCAATGTCACACTACTGTGACATAGTTTTGTAGTAACTCTTGAAATCCTACTTTGACTAATCTTGGTCCTTTGCATTTCCATATGAATTATGGAATCAGCTTGTCAATTTCAACCCCCAAAAAAACCTTCAGTAATTTTGATTGAGAATGCGCTAAATTTATAGATCAATTTGGGAAGAATTGACATCTTAACAATATTGAGTCTTCAGACCCGTGAACAAGATATATCTCTTCACTTATGTAGGTCTTTTTTTTCCTTTTTTTGTGTTTTTTTCAATTATGCAGGTCTTAATTTCTCTCAGAAATATTTTGTAGTTTTCAATGCATAGATTTTTCATATATTTTGTCAGGTTTATCCCTTATGTTTTTCATGTTTTATGATATTGTAAATGGTATTGTTTTTATTTCCATTTTATTGTTTGTTGCTAGTAGACAGAAATACAACTTATTCTTTATATTGAACTTGTATCCTGCAATTTTGCTAAACTCACTTGTTGGTTTTAGTAGGTTTTCATTGGTTTAATTAGATTCTATCATGTGTTCTACGTAAACAATTGTGTTATTTGTGAATAGATGATTTTACTTTATTCCTAATCTGCATGCATTTTACTTACTTTCGTTCCATGACTACACTAGCTAGAACCTCCACTACAATGTTGAATACAAGTGGGGAAAGTGGAAATCTCTGTCTTATTCCTGATCATAGGGCAAAAGTTTTCAACATTCTGCATCTATTAAAATAATAATTTTTTTCTTTTTTAGCTGTTAATAAGGTGAATTTTATTGATTCATTTTCAAGCATTAAACCAGCCTGCATTCCTGAAATAAATTCCATTCAGTCATGATGTATTATTCTTTTAATGTATTGCTGGATTTAATTTGTTAAAATATTGTTTAGAATTTTTGCATGTATATTTATGATGGATGTTGATTTATATTTTCCTTTTCTATTAATAACTTTGTCCAATTTTGGAATTAAGAAATTCTGGCCTCATAGAATGAGTAGGAAAGTATTCTTTCCTCCTCAATATTTTGGAAGATTTTGCATAGAATTGGTGTTATTTCTTCCTTAAATATTTGGTAGAATACTTCAGTGATGCCATCTAGGCTTGGAGTTTTCTTCTTGGGCACATTTTTAAGCTACAATTTCAATTTCTTTAAAGGGTTATTCAGATAAAGAGTTATTCAGGTTATCTATTTCTTCCTGAGTGAGGCTTGGTGGTTTGTGTCTTTCAGATTATTGTCTATTGTATCCTTGCTGATTTTCTGCCAACATGTTCTATCAATTATTGAGAAAGAAATATTGTAATCTCAGACTGTAATTGTAGATTTGTGTATTTCTCATCATGTATTTTGTGACTGTTATTAGATGCATAAATATTTGGGGTTCTTAGGATTGTCACTAACATAAATGTAAGAATCCTCAACAAAATATTAGCAAATTGAATCTAGCAATAAGAATAATACAGCACAGCCACAGGAAGTTTATTCCAGGAATGCAATGCGAATTCAATACTCAATAATCAATCAATTTAATATTTGATATTAACAGTCTAAAGAAGAAAAATTATATGATAATATCAATTGATGCAGAAGAAGCATTTGACAAAATACAGCATCCATTCATGATAAAAACTCTTGGTGAAGTAGAACTAGAAGGAAATTTTCTCAATTTGTAAAGAGATCTGCAAAAAACCGACAGCTAACATTGTATTTGATGGTGAAAGACTGAATGCTTTCCTCCAAAGATCAGAAACAAGACAAAGATTTCTATTCTAACCACATCTGTTCAACATCATGCTGGGAGTCTTAGCCAGCATAATAAAGCAAGAAAAAAGAAATATAAGGCATTCAGACTGGAAAGGAAGAAGTAAAATTACCCTATTTGCAGACAACATAATTGTCTACATAGAAAATCCCAAGAAATCTACAAAAAAAAACCTTCTTAGAACCAACAAGTAACTTAAGCAAGGTAGCAATATACGAGGTCATCACACAAAAATCGATTGGATTTCTATACATTAACAACATACAATTGGGGCCAGGCATGGTGGCTCAGGCCTGTAATCCCAGCACTTTAGGTGGCTGAGGCGGGCAAATCACTTGAGGCCAGGAGTCCAAGACCAGCCTGGCCAACTTGGTGAAACCCCTATCTCCATTAAAAATACAAAAATTAGCCAGGTATGGTGGTGCGCACCTGTAGTTCTAGCTTCTTGGGAGGCTGAGGCAAGAGAAGTGCTTGAACCCAGGAAGCAGAGGTTGCAATGAGCTGAGATCGTGCCACACTGCACTCCAGCCTGGGCGACAAAGTGAGCCTCTGTCAAATGTGGCACATATACACCATGGAATACTATGCAGCCATAAAAAATGATGAGTTCATGTCCTTTGTAGGGACATGGATGAAGCTGGAAACCATCATTCTCAGCAAACTATCTATCACAAGGACAAAAAACCAAACACCGCATGTTCTCACTCATAGGTGGGAATTGAACAATGAGAACACATGGACACAGGAAGGGGAACATCACACATTGGGGCCTGTTGTGGGGTGGGGGGAGGGGGGAGGGATAGCCTTTGGAGATATACCTAATATTAAATGACGAGTTACTGGGTGCAGCACACCAACATGGCACATGTATACATATGTAACTAACTTGCACATTGTGCACATGTACCCTAAAACTTAAAGTATAATAAAAAAAAGCAAACAAATAAAAACAACATACAATTTGAAACTGAAATTAAGAAAACATTTACAGTCAAAACATTGATGTGCCTAGATATAAATCTCACAAAATATGTACAGGATCTGTGTGCTGAAAACTATAAAACACTGATCATAAAAGTCAAAGAGGACCTAAATAAGTGGAAATACATGCTGTGTTAGTGATTTGAAAACCCAACATAGTAAAGACAAATTGATATATAGATTTAACACAATACTAATCAAAATCCTAGGAGGACTTCTTGTACATATAAGACAGGCTGATTCAAAAATTTATAAGGAAAAGCAAATAAATTAGAATGGCTAACGCAATTTTGAAGAAAAGTAAGAAAGTTGGAGGAATCTCATTAACTGGTTTTGAAGAGTGCTTGCAGGTAATTTTTAGACTGCCCCTCAATTTGAGTTTAATAGAGTCTCATGATTGGACTAGGATAATGGATTTTGGGGAAGAATACTGTTGAGGTAAAGTACCCTTCTCATCACATCATATCAGAGAGTATGTGATGTAAACATGAATTCTTACTGATGACATTAACCTTCATCACTTGATTAAGATGATGTATGTCAAGTTTCTCCACTATAAAATTACTATTTTCCCCTTTTCTTATTCTATTCATTAGAAGTGTATCACTAAGTCTAGCTCACACCCAAGGGGAAGAGAGTTAAGCTCCACCTCCTGGGAGGAAAAATATAAAAGAATTTGTGGATATATGTTAAAATCTCTACAGTAACTAATGCGTATTTGAGGGGAAATACTTTGAGGCAATGCAAATATCCTTTTTCTCCTTAACGTTTAAGTGTCTAATTTTAGTATTAATCCATGGACCTTACCTAGAGCAATTATTACTGTGCTGTTCTAATAGTGATTTTCTATTTCATTCATTCCTTCTACATTTATTGTTTGGAATTATTCCATAAGAAAGATCTGTCCCTTCTCCATTTATTTACTTATTAAATTGTTCATTTATATCAGTATGGACTCATGGATTCCTTTTTATTTTTTGAGTTCTATTCCAATACAGTTGCCATGTGTTTTGTGACTCAGATTTTTCTAGCTTAGACATTGGGACCTCTTTCAGACTGGTTCCTACACACTTTTGATATCACAGTCATCTTTTTTTGTTTTTGTTTTTTAGCTTTTGTTTACTTCCTGGCACTGCATGATAAGACAAGTTCACCTGCTCTAGAATCAGCCATTTCTCCAGGTTTTTGGCTTCCTTGTATTAAGAAATGGTATTTAGAAACTAAGATCTGGACACCGAACAATCTGATTTTTAAAATTATTATAAAGTGACAGTAATCAAGGCACATAGATCAATGAAAAAGAATAGGATCCAGAGATTGGCCTACACAAGTATGGCCAGTTGTTTTTTGACAAAGGTGCCGAAGCAGTTCCACAGATAAAGGATAGTATCTTCAGTAAATGGTATGAGGAAAATTGGATGGTCATATGCAACAAAAATTAACCACTATTAAACCTCACACTATATATAAAAATTAACACAAAATGGATCATATATCTAAATGTAAAACGTAAAACTATAAAAGTTTTCAAGAAAGTTTTATAAAAAGAGACTTTTAGTTTACCAATGAATTTTTAGACATGACACCAAAAGCACAATTCATGAAAGAAAAAAATTGATAAATCAGACTTCATAAAAATTTGATACTTTTGCATTGTGCTCTTAACACTGTTAATAGAATTAAAAGAAAAGCTTCTCTAAATGCAGTGTGGTATCCTGGAACATTAAAAGGATATTAGTGGAAAAATTAATGAAATCCGAATAAAGTTTATCATTTAGTTAGTAGTATATTACCAATGTTAACCTCTTAGTTTTGACAAACGTACTGTGGTTATATTAGATGTTAACATTAGGTGAATCTGAGTGAAAAGTATATGAGAAATTTCTGTATTATCTTTACAACTGTTCTATAAATCATTTCAAAATAAAAATGGGTATTAAACAAAAAAAGTAGCCAAACCTAATAATAAAACAATTAGAGCTACTGCACTTGAAGCCAGAGAGGAGAGGTCAGAGGTTCATCATCTCTATCCCTGCACTCCCAATTTCTTAGGCAGCCTGTGGGAATCCTCTACAGCATCAGTCCTCAACCTTTTTGGCACCAGGGACCAGTTTCGTGAAAGATAATTTTTCCGCAGACTGGGGAGTAGGGAGAGACGGTTTCGAGATGAAACTGTTCCACCTCAGATCATCATGCGTTAGCTGTATTCTTATAAGGAGTGCACACAACCTAGATCCCTTGCATGCATAGTTCACAATAGGGTTTGCTCTCCTATGAGAATCTAATGCCACCAGTGATGTGACAGGAGGTGGAGCTCAGGTGGTAATGCTGGCTTGCCCACCACTCATCTCCTGCTGTCCAGCCCGGTTCCTAACAGGCCACGGGACTGTACTGGTTTATGGCCTGGGGGCTGGGGACCCCTGCTCTATAGAACCCCTGTGTTCCTTGGAGTATGATTCCTAAACTATCCAACTTAATCATTAATAAGATTATAAGACAGAAATAGAAGCCAAACTTAGGCCTGAAGAATAAAAATGTTGTTAGTTTCTCTTGATCATTAAGGTTTTTCTATCATAGAAGATCATTAAGTTGAATTGATACAATCTTTTCTTTACAAGGTCAAGCCTTTTGCTGCCCAGCATTTTGACCTTAGAACTTCAAATCACTTGATTCATTGTTCAAGGTATCTTTAAAATGTCAAAGCTAGGGTAATTGGCTTCTGATTATGCAAGAGTAGGGAGGATTAGGCTATAATTTGAGGACATATGTGTATGATAAAATTCTACCTATGTTTACATTTTCATGAGCTCTCTTCAATGTCCTTAAAACAATAAAATACTAACTTTAAAAAAAAAAGACAACTATAGACTAGGAGATGTTTGTAAATCATCTATCTGACTAAAGCCTTATATTCATAAAATTTAAAGAACTCTCTAAACTCAATAACAAGAAAACACACAACCCAGTTTGTAAGTTGGCAAATGTCATGGTCACTAAACCAAAGAGAATATACAGATGGAAAATTAGCACAGGAAAAGATGCACAACATCACTGGCCATTTGGGAAATGAAAATTAAAACCGCAAAAGATACCATTACTCACTTACTTGACTCACTGAAAGAAAAGTTACTGACAATATCAAGTATGGGTAAGGATGTAGAACTACTAGATCTCTCATATGTTAATAACGTGAGTGCAAAATTGTACAGCCACTCTGAAAGACAGTTTGGCAATTTTCTATAAACTTAAATATATACATACCATACGACCCAAAAAAGTTCAGAGATGGAGCAATGAGAAAATTTTTCTCCTATCCCATCCAAGAAAAAAGCTGGTTAAACTGTAAATTAATTACTTTTTCTTTTCTTTTTTCTTTTTTTTTTTTTGAGATGCCACCCAGGCTAGGGTGCAGTGGTGCAATCTTGGCTCACTGCAACCTCCGCCTCCTGAGTACCTGAGATTACAGGCACCCCACCACCACGCCTGGCTAATTTTTTTTTTTTTTTAAGTAGAGACATGGTTTCACCATGTTGGCCAGGCTGGTCTCAAACTCCCGACCTCAAGTGATCCACCTGCCTCGGCCTCCCGAAGTGCTGGAATTACAGCTATGAGCCACCACACCTGGCCAACTTTTCTTTGACTCATCAGAGGACCAAGGTCATAGGGTAAATGCTATACCAAAATCTGGAGAGAGACAGGCACCTGCAGGGAGACATAGGACTCTGTGCCTTATGCTTACATGGGGGTAGGAACCAGTGTGTAGATTAAACAATAAATTTTGATGAAGTCCTGGGAACCTAGTGTGAGCTAGCATGAGAATGTGAAGCTCCCAAAAGACTCATTCATGTGAGGTTACCCTCTTGTAGGCTTCTCCCCTGGGACTACCACTAGGCTCACACAGAGAATCCAGAGAAAGTTCCCCCACGGTGCTGGCAAGAACAGCAGCTGCTGCCAAACTCCACGTTGGTGCATTTCTCCTATCTCCCTTACAGAAATAAAGGCTTAAGCTGCAGGCACTGATCACACTATAGAAACTAAGGAAGGTGGGTCTGGACAGAGTTCCAACGGTGACTTCCATATTTTCTCCCAACTGCTGTGGGGTTGCACCAGTGACTCAGGCAATAGGTTTTCTTCAGCCTGTGAATTAAGGCTTTTGTTTTATGTAGGGCATTGAGAAGATTGGGCAGAGTGGAGTTCCAACAATGACTTCTGTCACCCTTCCTTAGTCTTCTCAGGATTGTCCCAACCTTCCCTGTCAGTGCCTCCTGGAGTTGCTAGAGGGAAAACCTGCAAGTAAGTGCAAAACTACCATGTCTGCAGCCCCCAGGACCTCACACTCTCACATTAGCCCACACTCAGCCCTTAGCAAGTTATTTAGAAGTTTCTACCTTAATTTTCTTGCTGACATATATGGCATTCAGAGGCATCTGTCTCAGATAATCAAATGCTCAGGTGCTGTGTCTCCCTATAGGTGTTTGTCTTTCTAGATTTCAGGTTAGTTGTTTTCCCAGAAAACTTATTTCCTTGATGATTTCAAGAAAAGTATTTTAATTTGAAGTTTGCCCAGCATTTTTCTTGTTATGAGGATGGAAGTGATGCCCTTTCCAGCCATCTGTATCTCTACACTGAAACCAGCCATCTTTTTACTTTTATCCTACCTATATCATTGTATTTGCAGACAGCATATAGTTAGGTCATGGTTTTTTTGTTTGTTTTTTTTTTTTTTGTGGTTCTTTTTTTTTTTATTTTACTTTAGGTTTTAGGGTACATGTGTGCAATGTGCAGATTAGTTACATATGTATACATGTGCCATGCTGGTGCGCTGCACCCACTAACTCGTCATCTAGCATTAGGTATATCTCCCAATGCTATCCCTCCCCCCTCCCCCCACCCCACAACAGTCCCCAGAGTGTGATGTTTCCCTTCCTGTGTCCATGTGTTCTCATTGTTCAATTCCCACCTATGAGTGAGAATATGTGGTGTTTGGTTTTTTGTCCTTGCGATAGTTTCCTGAGAATGATGATTTCCAATTTCATCCATGTCCCTACAAAGGACATGAACTCATCATTTTTTATGGCTGCATAGTATTCCATGGTGTATATGTGCCACATTTTCTTAATCCAGTCTATCATTGTTGGACATTTGGCTTGGTTCCAAGTCTTTGCTATTGTGAATAATGCCGCAATAAACATACGTGTGCATGTGTCTTTATAGCAGCATGATTTATAGTCCTTTGGGTACATACCCAGTAATGGGATGGCTGGGTCAAATGGTATTTCTAGTTCTAGATCCCTGAGGAATGGCCACACTGACTTCCACAATGGTTGAACTAGTTTACAGTCCCACCAACAGTGTAAAAGTGTTCCTATTTCTCCACATCCTCTCCAGCACCTGTTGTTTCCTGACTTTTTAATGATTGCCATTCTAACTGGTGTGAGATGGTATCTCATTGTGGCTTTGATTTGCATTTCTCTGATGGCCAGTGATGGTGAGCATTTTTTCATGTGTTTTTTGGCTGCATAAATGTCTTCTTTTGAGAAGTGTCTGTTCATGTCCTTCGCCCACTTTTTGATGGGGTTGTTTTTTTCTTGTAAATTTGTTTGAGTTCATTGTAGATTCTGGATATTAGCCCTTTGTCAGATGAGTAGGTTGCGAAAATTTTCTCCCGTTTTGTAGGTTGCCTGTTCACTCTGATGGTAGTTTCTTTTGCTGTGCAGAAGCTCTTTAGTTTAATTAGATCCCATTTGTCAATTTTGGCTTTTGTTGCCATTGCTTTTGGTGTTTTAGACATGAAGACCTTGCCCATGCCTGTGTCCTGAATGGTAATGCCTAGGTTTTCTTCTAGGGTTTTTATGGTTTTAGGTCTAATGTTTAAATCTTTAATTCATCTTGAATTGATTTTTGTATAAGGTGTAAGGAAGGGATCCAGCTTCAGCTTTCTACATATGGCTAGCCAGTTTTCCCAGCACCATTTATTAAATAAGGAATCCTTTCCCCATTGCTTGTTTTTCTCAGGTTTGTCAAAGATCAGATAGTTGTAGATATGCGGCGTTATTTCTGAGGGCTCTGTTCTGTTCCATTGATCTATATGTCTGTTTTGGTACCAGTTCCATGCTGTTTTGGTTACTGTAGCATTGTAGTATGGTTTAAAGTCAGGTAGTGTGATGCCTCCAGCTTTGTTCTTTGGTTTTTAATTCATTTTGACAATTTCTTTTAATTGGTGTGTTTAGATCATTTGAATTTATTATTGATATAGTTGTATTTAGACCTACCATTTTATAATTCATTTTCTGTTTGTTCTGTCAGTTTTTCATTCCTCTGTTTTACCTTTCCTCCCTTGTTTTGGGTTATTGAAAACTTTCAGTATTACATTTTAATATATCTGTTGTGGTTTTTTTTATATCTTTGCATACACAGTCGTCCCTCAGTATCTGTGGAGGATTGGTTCCAGGACCCTTGTAGATACCAAAATCCATAGATACTCAAGCCCCCAATATAAAATGGCATAGTATTTGCATACAACCTACACACATTCTCCTGTATACTTTAAATTATCTCTAGCTTACTTGTAATACCTGATACAATGTAAATGCTATGTAACTACTTGTCATACTGTATTGTTTTTATTTGTATTATTTTTATCATTTTTTATTTTTTTTCTGAATATTTTTTATCCTCAATTGTTAGAATTCGAGAATGCAGAACCTGCAAATATGGAGTGCCAACTGTAGTTTTTTTAGTACTTACTCTAGGAATGACTGCTGCCAAACTCTACCCTGGTGCATTTCTCCTATTTCCCTTACAGAGAGGGAGATACATACTTAACTCTCCACATTCTACTTAGACTCAATGTTTTGTAATTTTAAATGGAATGTAGAAACCTTGCCACATTATAGACCTCTTAACCATCCCTTGTTCAAGCCCTAGTTGTCTTATGTATTACATCCGCATACATTGAAAACCCCATCAGACAATGTTATACATTTTACTTTTAAGCATGAAGCATATTTTAAAGAATTCAGGAGAAGAATCATCTATTATATTTACCCAAATATTTACCATTTGTGAGTTCCTAGGTTTGAATCTGAGTTATGCAGGATGAGCATTGAGAGTATGAGGCCTCTGTATACTTTATCTGTGTTTAGGGTGTGAGGTCTCTGAAATCTTGGGAGTCTCTGTTCTGAGGTTTGATTCTGAATGGTTTGGAGGTCTATGTTCAGGGTGTGAGTTCTGTGAACTCTTTAAGGTCTGTGACTCAAGGTTTGGACTCTGAGCTATAGTATTTGGTGATCTGTGTTCACAAGTGTGAGGTCTCTGAAGTCTTTGAGGACTGGTGTTGTAAGGTTTTAATCTACAGGCATCATGGGTCTATGTTCAGGATGTGAGGCCTCTCAAATCTTTCGGTATCTTTTTTGTTTTGTCTTATTTTGTTTTTGTTTGTTTGTTTGTTTGTTTTGAGACAGAGTCTCACACTGTCACGCAGGCTGGAGTACAGTGGCACGATCTCGGCTCACTGCAACCTCTGCCTGCCGGGTTCACGCCATTCTCCTGCCTCAGCCTCCTGAGTAGCTGGGACTACAGGCGCCTGCCACCATGCCCGGCTAACTTTTTGTATTTTTAGTAGAGACGGGGTTTCACTGTGTTAGCCAGGATGGTTTCAATCTCCTGACCTTGTGACCCACCTGCCTCGGCCTCCCAGAGTGCTGGGATTACAGGCGTGACCCACTGTGCCCGACCAGGTATCTTTGTTTTAATGTTTGAGTCTGAGGTATTTGGGGGTCCCTGTTCAGGGTGAGACGTCCCTGCAATCTATGGGGGTCTGTTTCCAAATATTTGTTTCACATATTTGGAGGTCTGAATTCATGGTGCGAGATCTCTGTACTTTTAGAGGATCTGTTTCCCAAAGATTCAGCCTGAATTATCTAGGGGTCCATATTCAGAGTTCGAAAGGCTTTGAAATTTTCAGTTTCTGTTCCAAGATTTTAGTCTTAGGAATTAGGAAGCCTGGATTCAGGACATATGGTCTTTGAACTTTTGGTGGGTCTAAGTCCACATTTGGGTCTCAGGTATAATATTTGGGGTCTGTCTGTGTTCAAGAAGTGAGGTCTGTGGATTCTTTCAAGGTCTTTGTTCCAAGTTTTTTACTTGAGGTGTTTGGAAATCCATGCTCAGGGTGTGAGGTCGCTGATATCTATTAGGGAGTATGTTCCACATTTTCAGTCTGAGATACTTAGGTGTGTGTACTTATGTTCTCTGAAATATTTCAGGGTCAGCACAAAAGTCTAAGGTAACTGGTGATTCTGTGTTCAGAGTGTAAGGTCTCTGAAATTTTTCAGTATTTGCATTGTAAGGTTTGAATTGGAGGTAACTGGGGGTCTGTGATCAACATGCAAAGTCTTTGAAATTTTAGGCTTTGTTCCCAAGTTTTGGACATATTTTTGCTCTGCATTCAAAGAATTAGGTCCTTGAAATCTTTTAAGATCTGGGTTTCAAGTTTTTTGTCTAAGTTGTTTAGACATTTCTGTTCAGGGTGTGATGTCTGTGATCTCTTCGAGAATCTGCATTTAAAGGTTTGAATCTGAGGTATCTGGGGGTCTGTGTTTGCAGAGAAAGGCCTCTGAAAGCTTTAAGGGTCTGTGTTGTAAGGTATGAATATAAAGTACTTGGGGGTCTCTGGCAGATAAAGGTTTAAATCTGAGATATTTGGAAGTCTGGGTTCAGGGAGAGGAGTCTGAAATTTTTAGTCTCTCAAGTTTGAGTGTGAGGTGTTTGGAGGTCTGTGTTATGTGTGCATGCTCTCTGAATTTTTTGAGGCCTGCATCCCTAGGTTTGAATCTGAGGTATGTGGGGATCAGTGTTTAGGGTGTGAGGTCTCTGAATAGTTTCTGAGTCTATGTTCAGAGCATAAGCTCTCTAAATTATTTGAGGGTCTGTGTTCCAAGGTTTGAATCAGGAGTTCTGAGGGATCTGTGATCAGGGAGTGAGAGGTGTCCGAAGTTTGTTTGTTTGTTTTTGTTTGTTAGTTTGTTTTGTTTTTGTTTTGTTTTGTTTTTTGAGACAAGGTCTTGCTCTGTTGGCCAAGCTGGAGTGCAGTGGCATGATCATGGCTCACTGCAGCCTCAGGATCTCAGGCTCAAGCAATCCTCCCTCCTCAGCCCACAGAGTAGCTGGGACTACAGGCATGCACCACCATGCCCAGCTAATTTTTTTTTTTCCGTAGAGACAGGATCTCACAATGTTGCCTGGTCTGGTCTCGAACTCCTGGGCTCCAGCGATCCTCCTACCCTTGGCCTCCTAAAGTGCTGGGATAAGCCACCATGCCCGGCCTGGTGTCCAAACTTGTTAACTGTCTGTGCTCCATTGTTTCAGCCTGAAATATTTTGGGGTCTGTGATCTGAGTGTGAGGTCTCTCAATGCTTTAAGGGTATTAGTACCAAGATTTGCTTGTGTTCTATGAGGGTGTGAGTTCCAGGTTGGAGATTCTACAGTGCTTTGATGATGTGCATTCCCAGGTCTCTTTCTGACATAACAAGGGATCTGGATTGTATGTTAGGTCTCTGAAATCATTAAGTGTCTGTACTTCAAGCTTTTAGTCTAAATTGTTTGGAAGTCAGCAACCAGAGTGTGAAGTCTCGAACACTTTGAGGGTTTTTTTTTCCAAGCATGGAGTTTGTGGTATTAGGAGATTTGTGTTGAGGGTGTGAAGTCTCTGAAATCTTATAGTGTCTGTGTTCCAAAGTTTCAGTCAAAGATACAGTATTGGGCCAGTGTTTAGGCTGTGAGATATCTATAATTTTAGGGGATCTGTTTTCCAAGTACTAATCCTGAAATATTTGGGAGTCTGAGTTCAGCATATGAGGCCTGATTTGTTGAAGTACTTTTTAAAAATAAGATTGAGTCGGAGGTATTGAAGTCTGGGTTTAAAATGTAAGGCCTTTGAACTCTATGACGGTCTGTGTACTAAGGGTAGAGATTGATGTATTTGCAGATAGTTGTTCAGGGTGTGAGTTCTCTTTGAAGGTCTGTGTTTGAAGTTTGAAGCTCAGGCATTTGGGATCAGTATTTAGACTGTAAGTACTCAGAACTCTTAGTATCTGTGCTTTCATGTTTTCTGTATCTGCATTCCAAGACTGAATCTGAGGGATTTGGGGGTTCCGCATTCAGTGTTTGCAGGCTATGATTATCATTGAGGGTTTATCTTTCATTGTTTGAGTTTGAGGCATTTCAGGATTGGAGTTTGGAATGAGAAGTCTCTGAACTCGTTGAGGGCCTATTTTTCAAGTTTTTTCCTACGGTATTTAGGGCAAATCTTCAAGATACAAAGTCTTTGAACTCTGAGCATTTGTGACCTGTTTTCTCCTGCATTAATTTAACTCCAGGGAGTGAGGTTCTTGATTTTTTTTTTGAGCCTCCATGTCCCAGAGTTTAAGTCTGAGGTGTCTGGGACTCTATGTTTAGGATATGATAGTCTCTGAACTCTTTGAAGGTCTGTGTCCTGAAGTTTTAGTTGATGTATTTACGGATCTATGTTTAGGGTGTGAGGGCTCTGAAATCACTGAGGATCTTTGGTACAAATTCTGAATCTGAGCTTCTGGGGGTCTTTATTCAGGGTGTGAGCGTTCTGACTCTTTGAGGTTGATGGGTCAGGATTGTGGGAGACCATAATATGCCTCCCCCGAATAAGGATTGTTGAACTGAACACAATTAAGAGAAAATAGGCACAGGAGAGCTTTCTGCCCTCCCTCTATTTGCCTAAAAACTGGACATAATTTATAATAACAAAGGTATCCTGCTCCCCTCCCTACAACCAGGAAGAGTGAAGGTTAACAAATGAAGACAGATTTAGACTTTCATCAGCCTGGAGATGGTTCCAGAGGAATTTATATTGGCAAGTTTTGCTAACTCACCTTTATCTGCCATTTGTTTGTCTTTCCCCAACTTGCTGCCTATAGATACTCAAGATCCTTTTCCTTTGTCTTGTGACTTATCTAAAAAGTTACTGTTCTTTGTTAATAAGGCTATATAAGCTGTAATTCAAAGCCATCTCTTTAAGAACTACTAATTCTCTGGGTGTTCCCCATGTATATATGAAATACACGTGTTAAAAACCTTCTGTTTGTTTTTTCTCTTGTTAATCTGTCTTTTGTAACAGGGGTCCATTCCAACTAAGAACCTGTTGGAGGTTATATTACTACTCCCCCACAGGGTCTTAGGCATTTGGTGGTATATAATTAGGGTATGAGGTATCTGGTTCTTTGAAGGTTATATATATATATACTATATATATATACACACACACACATTTATTTAATATATAATATATTAAATAAATATAATATATTAAATATTTGATATATATTAAATAAATATAATATATTAAATATTTAATATATATTAAATAAATATAATATATTAAATATTTGATATATATTAAATAAATATAATATATTAAATATTTGATATATATTAAATAAATATATAATATATAATTATATTAAATAATAAATATTTATTTTCATATTTGTATATAATTATATACTATATAATTGAGTTTGAGTTATATGCACATCTGCATTTGGAGTGTGAGATCTCTGAGGTCTCTGAGGGTCTATGTCCTATATAATGAATTTGAGGTATTTGCACATCTGTGTTTAGAGTTTTAGTTCTGTGACATCTTTGAGGGTCTATGTTCCAAGACTTGAGACTAAGGCATTTTATATCTGTTTTCTGAGTGTAAGCACTCACAAATATTTTAGGGTCTGTGTTTTAATGTTTATATGACATATATGAGTTATTTTTAAAAGGCATAAATTCTCTGAACTCATTGAAGGTCTGTGGTCCAAGGTTGCTGTTGAGATGTTTGGAGTCTCCTTCAGGATATGTGATATCTGAAGTCTTTCAGGTTTTGTCTCATGAGGTTTGAGTCTCATTTGTCTGTAAGCTAATGTACTGGGTTGAGGTCTATGAATTCATTAGGTGCGGGTCTAGGTTCCAAATATTGAATCACTAGTATTCAATACTCAGGTTGTGATGTTGTCATTCAATATTTAGGTGTTCAGGTTGTGATGAGGCAGAACACTCTCATGGTATGTGTTCCAAGTTTGGAGTGTGAGGTGTTTGGAGTCTCTTTTCAAGGTTGAAGGTATCTGACCTCTTTGAGGATTTGTTTACTAAGTTTGCTTCTGGGATTGTTGTTGTTGTTGTTGTTGTTGTTGTCTAAATTCATTGTGTGAGGTCTCTGAACTTTAGAGAGTCAGTGTTCCAAGATTTATGTGTGTTTGTCACGTAGGAAGAAGTATATATTTGTTCTCTACCCCTCTCAAAACCATTGGGATCTCCAAAGTGATGTGTCTTTTGCTTGCTAATGGACTGATTGGTGGCTATGGGCTCCTAGATAGCCACAGGATGGGGGCTGGTTGCCAGGGGCAATGATTAGAGGGTTGGAACTTTCAGCCCCACCACTGATCTTGGAGGGGAGAAGGGCTAAAAGTTGAAAGATTCTGTCCAACAAACATATGAAAAAATGTTCAACATCAACTAATTATTAGAGAAATGCAAATCAAAACCACAATGAGATACCATCTCACACCAATCAGAATGGGTGTGAGATTAATTATATTTATTATATTATATTACTTATATTAATATATTATAATTATTGTATAATATAATTATTTATATTATATTTCCTATATAATATAATTATTTATATTATATTTCCTATATAATATAATTATTTATATTATATTTCCTATATAATATAATTATTTATATTATATTTCCTATATAATATAATTATTTATATTATATTTCCTATATAATATAATTATTTATATTATATTTCCTATATAATATAATTATTTATATTATATTTCCTATATAATATAATTATTTATATTATATTTCCTATATAATATAATTATTTATATTATATTTCCTATATAATATAATTATTTATATTATATTTCCTATATAATATAATTATTTATATTATATTTCCTATATAATATAATTATTTATATTATATTTCCTATATAATATAATTATTTATATTATATTTCCTATATAATATAATTATTTATATTATATTTCCTATATAATATAATTATTTATATTATATTTCCTATATAATATAATTATTTATATTATATTTCCTATATAATATAATTATTTATATTATATTTCCTATATAATATAATTATTTATATTATATAATTAATATAATTGTTTTTATTAATATAATAATATAATATAATTATTTATCTTAATATAATTATATTATATAATTATCATACTATAATTTTATTATATAATTATCGTACTATAATTATATTAATTATATTCATTAATTATTAATTATAATAATTAATTATTTAAAAGTCAAAAATAACAGCTGCTGGTGAGGTTGCAGAAAAAAGGGAATGCTTATACACTGCTGCTGGATATGAAAATTAGTTCAGCCATTGTGGAAAGCAGTTTGGCGATTTCTCAAAGAACTCAAAGCAGAATTACCATTCGACCCAGCAATCCCATTTTGGGGCATATACCCAAAGGAATATAAATCATTCAGCTATAAAGACACATGCGCATGTATGTTCATTGCAGCAGTAGTCACAATAACAAAGACATGGAATCAACCTAAATGTCTATCAATGGTAGACTGGATAAAGAAAATGTGGTGCATATACACCATGGAATACTACACAGCCATTAAAAAGAATAAGATCATGTCCTTTGCAGCAACATGGATGGATTGGGAAGCCATTGTTCTAAGTTAATTAACACAGGAACAGAAAACCAAATACTGCATGTTCTCACTTATAAGTGGAAGCTTAACACTGAGTACATATGGACACAAAGAAGAGAAAAACAGACACCCAGGCCTACTTGAGGGTGGAGGATGGGAAGAGGGTGAGGATCAAAAAACTACTTATTGAGTACTATGCTTATTACTTGGCTGGTAAAATAATCTGTACACCAAACCCCTATGACATGCAATTTACCTATATAACAAACCTGTGCATGTACCCCTGAACCTAAAATAAAAGGTGAAAAGAAATGATTTGGATTGTAATGGAAGGAAAATGAGTGTAAATCTGGCTAGGTGCAGTGGCTCATGCCTGTAATCCCAGCATTTTGGAAGACCGAGTTAGGCAGATCACTTGAGGTCAGGATTTCAAGACCAGCCTGGCCAACATGGTGAGACCCCGTCTCTACTAAATATACAAAAATTAGCTGGGTGTGGTGGTAGGCACCTGTAATTCCAGCTACTTGGGAGGCTAACGCAGGAGAATCACTTGAACCCAAGAGGCGGAGATTGCAGTGAACCAAGATCAGGCCACTGCACTCCAGCCTGGACAACAGAGTGAGATTCCATCTCAAAAAAAATAATAAATAAATAAATAAAAAATAAAAAAAATAAAAGGAACATAAATGTAAGTCTGTACAAAGATAAATATTTTCCAAATGAAATTCCAATAAAAAGTTCTTTTAAAAGATTGAGTGATTTAACTGATGAAGCTTCCATAGAAACACAAAAGGGCAGGGTTTAGAGAGCTTCAGGGTTGTTGAACTCATGCAGGTGCCTAAAGGTTAGTGCACCAGGAGAGGGCATGGAAGCTCCATGCCCCTTCCCACTTACATTGCCCTATACATCTCTTCATCTCTCCATCTCTATACTTTGTAATATCCTTTATAATAAACCAGTAAATGTAAGAAAGCATTTCTCTGGATTTTGTCAGCCATTCTAGCAAATGATTGAACCCAAGGAGGGGGTCGTGGGAACCAATTTATATCAGTAAGAACTACTGAAGGCCTGGACTTGCAATTGGGTCCTGAAATGGAGGGCAGTCTTGTGGGACTGAGCCCTTAACCTATGGGATCTGATTCTAACTCCAGGTAGATAGTGTCAGAATTGAGTTAAATCGTAGGATATCCAGCTGAAGTCTACTGGAGAATTGATGTGTGCAAAAATTCCCATGTATCTGGTATCAGAAGTGAAGTATTGAGTGTTGTGAGAGTATAATAGGATAAAAAAGTTTGTTTTTCCTATATTCGGTGGTATTTGGGTATTTATGTTCTGGGTGTAAATCATTAAATCTTTGAAGACTTCTGTTCCAACTTGAGAATCAGAAGTGTTTCATTCCTCTGAGCAGGGAATGAAAGGTCTCTGAACTAATTGTGTTCCAGTATTTAAATCTGAATCATTTTGGGATCTCCATCCAAAGTGTGAGATCTTTTTGACAGTATTTTTTTCATAGGATTGAGTCTGAGGTATTTGTTCTTCTGTGTTTAGAGTGTGAAGTCTTTGGATTTGGGGAGCCTGTGACATAAAATTCCAAGTTTCTGTATTGTGGGCCTTTCTGTAGGGTTTTGGTCTCTGAAGTCATTGAGGGTCTTTGTTACAAGGTTTGAATCTGAGGTGTTTGGGTCCAAACTCTTTTAAGGTTTTTGTCCTAAGTTTTGTTCTGAGGTTCTAATGTCTCTCTTCAAGGTGTGAGATCTCAGAGACTCAGTACTCTTGGGGATTCTGTGTTCCAAGATTTGAGTTTGTGGTATTTGGGGATTTATATTTAGGATGTGAAAGCACTGACTTCTTTGAGGGCCTGTGTTCCAGAATTCAAATCTGAGATATTTGCAGGACTGTGTTCACAGAGTGCTACCTGGAGATCTCTTTTCAGGGTATGACTTCTCAAATCTTTGAGGTTCTCGCCCAAGATTTGAGTCTGAGGTGACTTGTTTTCAGGGTATAAAGTGTCTGAATTCTTTAAAGGTCTGTATCACAAGGTTTAATTCTGAGCTATTTGGGGAGTTTTCAGGGAGTAAGTTTTCTGAACTCATATAGGCCTCTTCCAAGATTTGAGCCTGAGTATTAGAAACTGAGTTTAAGGTGTGAAGTCTCTGAACTTTTAAATGTTCTATGCCCCAAAGTTTGAGTATTAGATATTTGGGGGTTCATATTCAGGATGTGAGGGCCTTGAAATCTTTGCAAGTCTGGGTGTTGTTTTTTTTTTACATTTTAGCCTTAGGTGTTTGGGAGTCTGTGTTCAAGGTGTGTGAGGTATCCGGACTCTTTCAGGGTCTATGTGCCAAATTTTGACACTTAAGTATTTGGCATACTCGGGTTAGGATGTGAGTTCTCTGAACTTTCTGAGGGTCTGTGTTTCAAGATTTGAGTCTCAGGTGTTGGGTAGTCTATGTTCAAGAGATGAAGTCTCTGAAAATCCTTTGAGGGTCTGTTTTTCAAGTTTTCGATCTCCGGTACAGGTGGTCTGTGCTCAGAATGTGAAGCCCCTGAATTCTTTGTGGATACATATCCACATGGTTTGAATCTGAGGCTTTGGGGATCTGAGTCCAGGATGTGTTGTCTCTGAACTTTTGAGGGTCTGTGTACAAAGTTTTAAGTCTTAAGTATTTGGAGTACTCTGGCCAGAGTTTGTGGTCTCTGACTTTTTGAGGGTCTGTGTTGAAGATTTCCATATGTAATGTTTAGGGCATCTGTGTTTAAGGTCCCAGAAAATTTTTGAGTGTCTGTTTTCTAAGATCTGAATCTCAGATATTTGTTGCCTGTGTTCAGGTTGGGAGCTCTCTGAATTCTTTGAGGGTATGTATCCTAAGCTTTGGAGCTGAGATTTCGGAGCTCTATGTTCATGGTGTAAGGCCCCTGAACTCTTTGGCATTGTGCTTCAAGGTTTGAGTCTGAGGTAATTAGTGGTCTGTGTTCATAAAGTGAGGTTTATGAACTTATTTAGAACCCTTTTAAAGATTTGAGTCTGAGATATTCAGGGACTGTGTTCAGGGTGTTAGTCTCTGAAATTTTAGTGGGTCTGTATCCCAGGTTTGAGTCTGAGGTATTTGTTGAGTCTGCTTTCAGGATATTAGGTCTCTGAAATCTTTGAGAGTCTGTGTTCCAAAATTTTAGTCTGAGGTATTCAGGGGTCTATATTCAGGTTAGAAGGTCTCTGAAATCTGTGGGGGTCTGAATCTCAAGGCTTGACTCTAAGATATTTAGGTGTCTGTTCAAGGTGTGAGGTCTCTGAATTCTTTGAATATCTTTGTCAGGTCCCAAGGTTTTAATTCTGTGTAACTCAGGGTCTGAGTTAATGGCTTGTGGAATCTGAACTCTTTGAAGGTCTGTCACAAGGTGTGAGTCTGAGATATTTGATGATGCATTTTCAGTGCATAAAGTCTCTGAACTCTCTCAGAAACTATGTAAAAATGTTTGATTCTGAGGTTTTGGGGGGTCTGTGTTGGTGTGAGATCTCTTAACTCTTTGGGGGCTCTGTTTTCCAAAGATTTCCTGATTCTGAGATAATCACGGGTCTGTTTTTAGGGAATGAGGTTTCTGAACTCATTTAGAGCGCTTTCCAAGGTTTGAATATAAGGCATTTTAAGACTCTGTTCAGGGTGAAGTCTCTGAACATTTAGAAGGTTTATACCCCAAGATTTGAGTCTGAGGTGTTTGGGGTTTGTATTCAGGTTGTGTGGTCTCTGAAGTCTTTGAGATTCTGTGTTCTAAAGTTTGGGTACGAGGTACTTGAGTGTCTGTATTTAGTGTGAAAGGTATCTCAGCTCTTTCATGATCTTTGTTCCAAGTTTGGGTCTAAGATCTTTGGAGTCTTAAGTTTAGTGTGTGAGGTATATTTGAGTGTCTGTGTCCCAGGTTTTTAATCTGAGATATTTGGAGAGTTCATGTCAGGGTATGAGGCCTCCAAACTCATTGAGTGTCTATGTTTTAAGGTAGAGACTTTGCTATTTGTTGGTTTGTGTTTAAAGTGTGATGTCTTTGAAATCTTTGAGGGCCTTTATTCCAAGGTTAAGTGTGAGGTTTTGGGGTCGTGTTCAGGGTATGAGGTCTTTGAATTATTTGGGGTTCTGTATTCCAAGATTTAAATCTGAGGTGACTGAATGAAGTGCCATTTCCTATTGATAGGTCCTATAAATGAATAGCCAAGTGGTAGAGGGGATTTTTAAAAATCATAAGCACATTTCCAAAATGATGTCTGTAAATTTAAATGCCCTAAATAAATCTTGCTTTTGCTTGCTATAGATTCCATTATATTTTCAGAGGGAAAAGAAATGTTTGTCCTGAAGATAGCATAACAGTTGTTTTTAAAATGCAGCAAATAATTGACAGGAAAAGTATTTCTCAGAAAAATATATTGTTTATAGTAATACAGGTATGTCCTCCATTAGCAGTTGTTTTAGAGGAAGAACTCTTGTGTACATCATATTTTTCTAAACCAAATAATATTTCAATTCCAAGCGCATTAAAAACCAGGACTATGTTTAAAGAACACCTCAAATGCCACATCCTGTACAAAACTCCCTTAGTCTTGTAGATGCTAAAATGTTACCTAAAACCTTTCTGGAAATCCAGCCCACTCACCACACTTACCTCTTATTCGCCCATCTTCACTCCTATGGCATTATTATAACATGAATTTTTTTGTGAGATTTAGTTTCACATTATCTGTTGTGCCTCTTCCCACTGAGGGCAAAGACTATCTCTTCTTCTCTCAGTATCTCTGTTCCCTACCACAATGCCTGACCCATAGTGGGTGATAGATATTACTGCCGTTATGTTTTTATCCATTATTTAATTAATTTATTTATTTTATTTATTTGTTTATTTATTTATTTATTATTTTTTTGAGACGGAGTCTCGCTCTGTCTCCCAGGCTGGAGTGCAGTGGCACGATCCTCAGCTCACTGCAAGCTCTGCCTGCCAGGTTCAAGCAATTCTCCTACCTCAGCCTCCCGAGTAGCTGCAACTACAGGCACACGCCACCATGCCTGGCTAATTTTTTGTATTTTAGTAGAGACAGGGTTTCACCATGTTGCCCAGGCTGGTCTTGAACTCCTGAGCTCAGGCAATTCGCCCACCTCCGCCTCTCAAAGTGCTAGGATTACAGGCGTGAGCTACCGTGCCCGGACCCATTACTTTAATAAGACATCATGCCTTTAATTCTCTCCATCTCAAGGTGCCCTGCATTGTCACTGACAGTGTTGAACTGCTTTCAAGTGTTCCTATAAGGACCCGTGGTGGACATTAATTAACTACCCAGATGCCCCTCCAATGAAGGGCTTATTACCTCAGTTGCTGGGTGTGCTATTATCAGACAGCTGTCAGCCCCTTCAAGGACTGTCTCAACTGTAGGCAGATGCCTCACTAAAGATCACACTCCTTCCCTGGGTAGCCCCCATTTAATGACTGATCAACATAAGGGTATAAAGGCACAGTCATCTAGACCCAACTCAGAATAACTGATGGGCCATTCAAGAGCTTCCCAAGGAGGTGACCATGCAGAAATTTGGTCTGAATCAAAGTTTGACTTCTTTCCCCACTTGACATATCTATGTTGTCAAATTTGTTGGCTGAAAGTTGTTTACTATTTTTTTTTATTATCCTTTGAATGTCTGCAGGGTCCCTGGTGAAAATCTCATGTATGTTCCTAATATTAGTGATTTGTTTCCTCTCTTTAGTTTTCTTCTTTAGTTTAATTAGAGGTTTGTCAAGTTTGTTGATCTTTTCAAAGATCTGCTTTGGATTTGTTAATTTTCTCTATTATCTGTTTCCTATAATGTTGAGTCCTATTATTATCATTATTTTTCCTTCCTTCTTGTTACCAAGGGTTAACTTTGTACTTTTTTGTTTAGCTTCTTAAGGGGAAACCTCAGATAATTGATTTTATGTACTTCTTTTCTAATATTACCCTTTAAAGCTATAAATTTCCTTCTAAGCATCTCTGTTGTTCAGTCCCCTGAATTTTGATCTGTTCTACTTTATCATTCAGCTCAAAATATTTTCTATTTTCCCTTGTGATTTCATTTTTGACCCATGAATCATTTAAAAGTGTGTTGTTTAATTTTCAGATATTTGGAGACTTCCAATATATCATATAATAATTGATTTCTAATCTAATAACCATAGAATGTACTCTGTGTGACCTTGACCCTTTAAAATTTATTGAGGTATATTTTAAGGTTCAGCCTCTGATCTACTGTGGTGAAATGTATCATATGCTCTTGAAAAGACTTTATATTCTGTAATTGTTGCATGAAGTATTCTATAGATGTCAATTAGGTCAAGGTGCTTGATAGTGATCTTCAAACCTTCTATGTCTTCCACAATTTTTTTGGTCTCGTTATTCTATCAAGTAAGAAGGGTTGTTAAAATCTCCTATTACAGTTCTGTCTATTTTTACTTTATGTGCATTGAGACTCTATCATTAGGTGTATACCATTTATAATTGTTAGATATTTCTAAGGAACTGTCATCTTTATGATTATGACATTTCCCTTTCATTTGTGATAATACTGTCTTCAAGTCTATTTTGTCTGATTTATAAAACCCACTCCAGTCTTCTCATATTTTTTCCTGTATATAGTATAACTTTTCTATCCACTTACTTTTGAAACTCTCTGTTTCTTTATATTTAAGTATGTCTTTTATGTGTAGTATTTAGTAGGGCCTGGCTTTTTATTTATTCTATGTATCTCTGCATTTTAATTGAATTGTTTATACTATTAACATTTAATGTAATAGTTGGCAGGGTTGTATTTTGGCTCTGAGGTTATTGGGAAGGGACTTGTTCTGTTTATTCCTTCTGGCTTTGATTTGCTTATTTATCTGTTCTTTTTCCCCATTTCCTGCCTTCTTTTGAATTATTTGAATATATTTGGTCTTCCTTTTAATTTATCTGTTGTCTTTTTGGTCTCATTATTAGAATTACAATATACACATCTAACCTTTCACAGTGTCTAGTTTGAATTTATATCATACCACTTGATGTACTTGCTTTGAGTTTAATTTGCTATTATTTTTCTAGTTTCTTAAGATGAAAGCTAAGGTCATTGCTTTGCAAGCTTTCTTCTTTTTTCCTTTTTTTGTTTGTTTTCTTTTCCATTTCTTAATTGACAAATAACATTTATATGTATTTATGGTATGCAACATGATGTTTTGATAACTGTATACATTATACAATAGCTAAATCAAGATAATTAATACATATTTTACCTCACATACTTATCTGTCTTTGTGATGAGAATATTTAAAATCTACTCTCTTAGAAATTTTCAAATATACAATATATTGTTATTAACTATAGTCTACAACTTTCTTAGCTATGAATTTCTTCTTTTCTAATATGGGAGTTTGATGTAATAAATACTCCTCCAAGTATGCCTTTAATGGCATCCCACAAATCTTGATATACAGTACTTCTATTTCCATTTAGCTCAAATACTTTTTAATTTCCCTTTGATCCATGGGCTACATAGAGTTATTTAGTTTCAGAACGTTTGGAGATTTTCCAGAGATCTTTATGTTATTGATCTCTAATTTCACTGGAGTCAGAAAATAGACTTTGCATGACTTGAATCCTTTTAAACTTATTGAAATCTATTATATAGCTCAGAATATCTTGGTGCATGTTGCATAGGCACTTGAAATGAGAATGCATTCTGCATTTGTTGTGTGATGTGTTCTATAAATACCAATAGGTCAACTTGATTAAGAGTCTTGTTCAAATCTTCTATATGCTCACTGATTTTCTGTCTGCTTGTTCTATCAATTATTGAAAGAGGTACTGAAACCTCTAACTGAAATTGGAGACTACCTATTTATGCATGTAGTTCTGCTAGTCTGGGGAAAGGTGATTCTGGCTCCTATTGCTCCATCTTGGCCAGAAGCAGAAGCCTACCACTTCATGTGAAATGTAGAAACATTGCAAACATATAATTCCCTTTATTCCACTCCCAGTGACCTGTATGTTACAGTGGTCAGATATATTACATCTACATCTATGAAAACCCTCATCAGACAATATTATAATTTTTTGTTTAAACAAACATATGTATTTTAGAAAACTTCAGAGGGAAAATTATATTTACCTAGTTATTTACTATTTCTGTTGCTCTTCCATCATTACCAACTATCTTCATTTCCTTCTTATATCATTTCCTTTCAGCTTGAAGAACTTCCTTTAGTATTTCTTAATAGAGCAGAACTGTTGTTTCTTTCATCTGAGTATGTTTTTATTTTACCTTCATTCCTGAATAATATTTTCACTTGAAATAGATCTCTGGGTTGACCGTTCTTTTCTTTCAGGACTTCAAAGATGGCATTCCACTATCTTCTGGCTTTCATGATTTCTGATAAGAAATCTGCAGCCATTTGAATTGTACTTTTCTATGTAATGTGCCATTTTCTCTGTCAACTTTCAAGACAGGTTTTCTTCATCTTTGCTTTTCAGCACTTTGATTATGATGTGTCTGAGTGTGTGATGGTCTTTTACCAAATTTGGGGAATTTTCAGCCATCATATCTTTAAATGTCTTTTATATTACTATCTCTTTTTTCTCTCCTTCTGGAACTCCAATTATACTAATGTGAAAATTTTTGATATTGTCCTATTGGTTTCGGAGGATCTGTCCATTTAAAAACTAATGTATCTGATCTAAAAATTATATCATTTCTATTGATCTAGGTTCAAGTTCATTGACTCTTTCCTCTATTTTATCCATTCTTCTTCTTTTATTTTTATTTTATTTTATTTTTGACAAAGTCTTGCCCTGTTGCCAGGCTGGAGTGCAATGGCTTGATCTCGGCTCACCGTAACCTCTGCCTCCCAGGTTCAAGCGATTCTCCTGCCTCAGCCTTCCAGGTAGCTGGGATTACAGGCACATGCCACCACACCCAGCTAATTTTTTGTATCTTTGGTAGAGACGGGGTTTCACCATGTTGGCCAGGCTGGTCTCGAACTCCTGATCTCATGATCTACCCGCCTCGGCCTCCCAAAGTGCTGGGATTACAGGTGTGAGCCACCACGCCTGGGCTCCATTATTCTATTTTAACCCATACAGTGAAATTTTTGAGATATTTTATTTTTCAATGCTAACATTTTCATGTAATTCTTCATTAAAATTTCTATTTCTCTGTTGAGAATTCCTATGCTTTCATTAAATTCAAGTATATTTTCCTTTACTTCATGGAACACAGTTAAAATAGCTACTTTCAAGTCTTTGTCTGAAATTTCCAACAACTAGGTCATCTTGGGGATGGCATTAGTCTTTTCCCTTGAACTGGAAGCATTTTGCTGTATTTTTTTTCCAAGTAATTTTGTAGTTTCTTGTTTTATACTATTTTACTATTTTATTTTATATATGTATAGTATGCAATATGATGTTTTGATGTGCTTTTACATAGTAAAATGGTTACTATAGTCAAGCAAATTTTGATTTGTGCCTTGGGCATTATATACAGTATGTTCTTCTGTAGATTCTGGGTCCTTTGAAGAATGTTGATATTTTAGTTTTAGCAGGAAATCAACTCAGTTAGAGTCATAACTGAACTTCTATCTCTTCCCATATGAGTGGTGGTTCTAATCTCAGTTCAACTCTCTAAGCTTTTGCTACTTTGGTTTGTGTCTGTTCTGTACATGTATAGTTCAGATGTTAGTCTTAAACTAGAGAGGGCAGTTCAAATCACAGCTCAGTTCCCTCAGTCTTTGGTACACTGGTCTTGGTCTGTTCTACACATGCATGGCTCAGGGACTAGGCTAAGACTTGTGCAGGATTCATATGGATCCCTATTCCTGTTTCCTCTGGCCAAAGGATAGTGTTTCTCTCAGAGTATTAGTCACCTGCACTACCTGGACTGGGGTCAACATCATGAAATAAAAAATAAAGACATCCAGTAATCTAATCCCAATAGCTTCTGTAAATTTTTCCTCACTTCCACAATCCAACTGCTTTAGCTTACTTTTCAGAATCCTCAAGTAATTGCTTTTGTATTTTGTCCAGAGTTTTGAGTTGTAGTCAGCCAGAGAGACGGGCTATAATGGACTTCTGTTGCAATAGTAAACCAGATCTCCCCAAGTTGATTGTTTTTAGAAACGGAAATTTGAACCAAGTTTTTTTGCCAGAACTTTGACAAATTCGATTTTTCAATTGTAATCATTTCACTTTAAAAGGACATTAAAATAGTCATATTTAACCCAGGTTTTACAAATGCATCCAGCCCTCACCTCCAATTTAACATAAACACCTCCATACAGGGACTTTGCACTGGTGGAACAAGGTTAAGATATTAGCACCGACTCCAAAGATGACAAAGTATAGTGGGGGACCCTAAAAAGCTCTCAGACAACTTACAACCAAGTAAAATAAAAGGTAATACAGAGAGTAACCCAGAGGAGTAGGGGAGTGGAAGGGTACAGAGAACATACTGCATCAAAAGCCTTATCCTTAGTAAGATCCTGAATACTCCTTTTCTGTACCTCAGAATAGGAGCTAGCACCACCTGTGACTTGCATTAAGCCCTCATCATCCTCTTCACATGGAGTCACAGTCATTATCACCTTCACGTTTTCTTTTCATTGCATTTGTGGACTCAGTGGCTTCAACTAACTTGTGATGGAATCACACAGCGGGTGATAACAGTGTTTCTGGCCAAGTTATCAAAGGACGAAACATAACACCTTGTCCTGAAGGTGGCATAGGATCTGCTCACTGGAAATTCATAGATCAATTAGGAACCACAAAGTTCCTCCATCCTGCCTTCCTCATACCAAAGCTGATTGCCTGACCCTGGGTACAATCCCATAGCCTAGATACAGAGAGGAGGGATGGTAAAAAGAAATAGCACTAGAGGACACTGAGCATATGGCCACAGCAAACCAAAAACAGGTGTTTTCATGAGGCCGGGTAGAAGCAGCTTGGAGGAGGAGATGGAGACTTAAGACACTCAAGACAGAATAACCTTTGTGTCCATCAAGGGCTGTCGTAGATCCACTGCCAAGGTGAAGTGGCCCTTGTATGTCTTCCGAAGCACCAAACCCAACACACACGATAATTTATCTTGAAATGGGTGGCCCCTACTCACTGGAACTTCCCAAAGTGGGCTGTTCCATCACCACTCCTGGGAGAGGCCTGTTCCATCCCTCACTCCTCATCCCCACCCCTGCCTACTCCCTGCCCATCTTTATGCACTCTAGAGATGAACCCCTGGAGGGGCTGAAGCCAAAGGACTAGATTCAGACCCCAAAGAGTTCATAGACCTGACACCCCGGGACAAAAAACCTGAAGCAGCAAAGAGACTTCACACTGTGGAAAGAGACCCCCATAGGCCTCACACTATGGATACAGATCTACAAGTAACAGAGCCCAAACCCTAGAAGGACACAGACCCCTACACAGCTCATAGACTTCACACCCAGAACAGACAGTTCTGAACAGCAAAGAGTCTTCACACTCTGGCACAGATCCTCAAACATCTTGCTAACACACCCTGGGTCGCACATACTTAGCTAGATCAGAGACCTCACATCAGGGACAAGCACACCCTTAGAGTTAAGTCATTTTACACTGAGGATCTAGACCGCTAAATATCCATAGACTTCACTACCTTGGGAATGGATGTCCGAAGAGTTGAGTGACCTCCAAGCCTAGGCAAAGACCCTTAACTAGGTCAGAGACTTAAAACCCTGGACACAGAGCCCCAGAGACCTTAGAGAGCCCACACCTTGAACCACTTCTTCCAAGCAACTCAGACAACTCACAGTCTTGACAGACATGTGAACAGCTCAGAGAGCTCATATCCTGTAAACAGAACACCAAAGAACTCAAAAACCTCATGCCCTTGGAACAGACCTCCAAAAGGCTCACAAGACTCACACGCTAAACCGACTCACCAAAAGTTCAGATACCTCACATTCTGGGGCACAGAACCCTTCCTCAAAGAGCCATAGAAAACATGTACTGGAAAATAGACCATCAAACTCTTCAGAAAGCTGACAATACACCCTTATAGCTTTGATTCCTAAACCCTCTAGAGTGTGGAGTCTACACAATCCCTGCAAAGAGCTCAAGGAATCCACACCCTGAACACAGACCACCTAGAAGCCACAGAACTATACCATAGGAATCAAACCACCAAACAGTAAGTAGATCTTACATCCTAGACCACAGAGTTGTATAAGGCACAAAAAACTCACGCCCTGAGAGAAAGGCCCCCAAGGAGCTCAAGACCTCACCCACAGTCGGACCATAGATTCGGACAACTAAAGAATTCAGAGACCTCACAACCTGCACACAAACTCCCAAACAGTTCAGCATCCTTACACTTTGGGACAAGGGGTGTTCTGAGACCTCACACCAAGAATCCAGACCCAGAAGACCTCAGACACCTCAAAATTTGGGACACAGATCCCCACAGAGCTTACAGATATCACAGCCTGAACATAAGCCTCCAAAAAGCTGAAAGATCTCACGCTAGGAAAGAAACAAACAGTTCGGAGATCTAATATCCAGGGCAAAGACCCAAAAACAGATTTACAGACCTCTGAACCTGAACACAGATCCCCTTACAGGTGAAAGACCTTGAACATTAGGAAACAGACCCACAATTAACTTAGAAACCTCACACCTTGGACCACTTTGTCAAAGTCATGGTCAGAGAACCCCCTCTCAAAAACCTCAAAAACAGCTTAAAACCTCACCTTCTGGGACACAGACACCAAAAGAGATCATGGACTTTACACCCTGGGCACAGACCCCCATTCTGTCCAGAGACCTTCAAAAGTCCCGATAGTTCATTCTCTGAACAATAAACTCCAAAGCTAAATGGTCTTCTGCCTGGCACACAGACACACAATTAGCCAAAGACCTCATAAACTGAACACAGACCCATAAGCAGAACAAATACCTCATAATCTGGCCAAAGAATCCCAAAATCTAAGAGACCTCTCACTGTGAAATGCAGTGTTCCAAAGAGTTTGAAAACTTCAAAGCCAGGAACACAGATTCAAAAAACTGTTCAGAGACCTCACACTTTAAACACAGATCCTAAAGTAGCTCCAAGAACTCATACCTTAGGGAGTCCACAACAGTGCCCAGTTCACACGCCCTGGAACCAGACCCACAAACAGGAACACTTCATCAGCACTGATTTAGAGAGCCCCAAAGAGCTCAGAAACTTCACACCCTGTAACTGACCAAAGAGTATAAAGACTTCACTCTCTGCACGAAGACACCAAAAGAACTCAGCAACCTCTCACACTAAACACAAATTCATAGACACCTCAGAGACCTCTGCACAAATCACAGACCTCACACCCTGAACACAAAGCCCTAAACAGTTCAGCATCCTTACACCCTAGAACAAGGACACACGCCCCTCTCACCCCAGTTATCAGGGACAAAACATGGGAACACAGGCCCTAATACTCAGACTGAAATCTTGAAACACTGCTTTTTTTTTTTTTTTTTTTTTTTTGAGACGGAGTCTCACTCTGTCACCCAGGCTGGAGTGCAGTGGCGTGATCTTGGCTCACTGCAGCCTCTGCCTCCTGGGTTCAAATGATTCTCCTGCCTCAGCCTCCCGAGTAACTGGGACTACAGGTGGGTGTCACCACGCCCAGCTAATTTTTTTTGTTTGTATTGTTAATAGAGACAAGGTTTCACTATGTTGGCCAGGCTGGTCTCGAACTCCTGACCTCATGATCTGCCCACCTCGGCCTCCCAAAGTGCTGAGATTACAGGCGTGAGCCACCGTGCCTGGCCGAAACACTGCTCTTGAAGAATTAAGAGATTCTCAGCTTTGGAACATAGACCCTCAGTGAGTTAAGAGACTTCACACCCTGAACACAGACTCTGAATGAGTTCAGAGAAGACGTACTCTGTATACTGGTCCTAAAAACAATAGACTCGAACTGTGGGAAACAGACCCTCAAAGACTTCAGAGATCTCACGCCCTGACCAAAGACTTCCAAATACCTCACATTGAACATTTAGACTACAGACCCTCAAAGAGTTCAGAGAACTCACACCATGAATGCAGTCCCCTAAACACCTCAAACTCAAACTTTGGAACACACGCCTTGCTGAGTTCAGAGACCTCATGCCCTGAATACAGGCCTCAAAACACCTAAAACTCAGACCTTGGAGCACAGACACCAAAAAGCTTAGAAACTTCACAGACTGAAAACAGACCACCACCGACCCCACCAGGAAACTCATATTCAAAACTTGAAACAAAGGCGCTCAAACAATTCAGAGACCTCACACTTTCAACACGGACAACCAAATACTTCCAACTCAAAACCTTGGAATACAGACCCTCAAAGACTTCAAGATTCACCCCATGAACAGAGACACACAAATACCTTAGATTTGGGACTCAGACCCTCAAAGAATTCACAGACCTCACACACTGAGCACAGACCAACAAATTAAAATTACTCAAATATTGAGATGCAGACCCTCCAAAAGTTCACAGACATTAAACTTTGAACATAGAGCCCAAGTACATCACACTCATACCTTGGGACACACCTTCAAAGAGTTCAGAAGCTTCACACTCAACACATATCCCCAGATACTTCGGACTCAAACATTAACTGAGATTCCCCAGAGTTCAGAGACCTAACATTCTGAAAAAAGATCCAAAAAATGTTCAGAATCCTCACACTTTAAATACAGATCCTAAAATAGCTCCAAGAACTCATACCTTAGAGAGTCCACAACAGTGCCCAGTCCACATACCCTGGAACCAGACCCACAAACAGGAACACATCATCGACACTGCTTTAGAGAATCCCAAACAGCTTAGAAACTTCACACCCTGGGACTGGGGTTCAGAGACCTCATGCTCTGAATACAGGTCTCAAAACACCTAAAACTCAAACCTAAACAGCACAAACATATACCATGGGACACAAAGGCTTAATAATAAAGAAACCTCATACCCTGAATGAAAATCCCCAAATATATCAGACTTAAATGTCAAAGTACAACCCCTCAAAGATTTTAAAGTCCTCGCAAACTGAATACAGACACCCCCGTCGCCCCGGCCACCAAGTACCTAGATTTAACCTTGGAACACAAACCCTCAATGCATGCAGAGACCTCACACCCTAAGCACAGACCACAAATACCACTGACCCAAAAGTGGGAAAGAGACCTTTTAAAAAACACAGACTCCACACCCTGTGTGTGAATTCAGACAACACATAATTTATGCCAAAACTCTGGAACAAAGACCTATAAAAATTCAGAGACCCTTAACATTCTGAAACTGACCCCCATAAACTTCAGACTCAAGCACTGGAACACAGAACCTCAATAAATTTAAACAAAACACATCCTGAATATGAACACCCAAATATTTTAGACACAAAAATTGGAACAGATACCAACTGGTACAACTTGAGACTCAGACTCTCAAAGAGATCAGGGACCTCAAATCTTAAACAAAGGCCCCCAAAATACCTTAGACTCAATTCTTGGGACACAAACTACCAAAGAGTTCAGAGACCTTAAACCCTGAACACAGACCTCCAAATACCTCAGACTAAGACATTAAGATACAGACTCTCTAGAAAAGTCAGAGGCCTTACACTTTAAACATTGACTAAAAAATTGATACAAAAAGCCTTGATCACACCTAAAAGTTCAAGGACCTCATACCCAAGTACACACCCCAAATATGTCAGAGTCAAAGCTTAAAACACAGACCCTCAATAGTTTAGTGAACTCATGAGCAGACACAGAAATTCCTCAGATTCGTACGTTGGAACTCAGACTTTCAAAACTCAAACTCTGAACACAGATCACCAAATAGCTCTGACTCATATCTTGGACACAAAACGCCAGTGAGCTCAGACACCTCACAACCTGAACATGGGCCCACATACCTCAGGCTCAAATATTGAGACACTGGCCCTCTAAAAAGTTCACAGATCTCAAACTCTGAACACAGACCCAAATAATTCAGACTCAAACCTTGAAACAGACCCTCAAAGGGTAAAGAGAACTCATGCCGAGTACAGAGACTCCCTTTTACCTTGGTCTTAGGTGTTGAGACACAGATCTTCAGAGAATTCAAATGTCAAACACCGTGAAAACACACCACAAAAATCACTGACCCAAGCTTGAAACAGAGACCCTTAAAAGTTATGGACTTCACACCCTAAAATTAGACCCCCAAATAACTGACCCTAAAAATTGGGGTTAAAGCTCCTCTAAAAATTGAGAGACCTCACACCCTGAACACTGACGCTCAGATTTAAACCCTGCGACACAACAGTCAATGAGTTCAAATACAACACACTTTGAACATGGACCCCTGCATACTTCAGACACAAAAATGGGAACAAACCTTGGGACTCAGACCTTCAGAGAGATCAGAGACCTCAAACCCTAAACACAGACCCTGAAACACCTCCAACTCAATCTTGGGACACAAACTGCCAAAGCATTCAAAGATCACAAGCCCTGAACACAGACCTCCAAACACCTCAGACTAAAACATTAAGATATAGACTCTCTAGAAAGTTCAGAGACCTCACACCCTGAGCACTGACCCAAAAATTGGCACACAAAGCCTCCGTCACACTCTAAAAGTCTACAGGCCTCACACCCTGAACAATGATCCCCAGATAGCTCAGGTTGAAAGTTCAGGACACAAACCTTCAAAGAGTTCAAGGACCACACTCCCTGAATACAGATTCCCACACCTCAGACTCAGGCATCAAAACCCAGATTCCTCAACGTTCAAAGTCCTAACACTATGAAAAGACCCTCAAATACTATAGACTGATACCCTGGGACACAGATCCCCAATAGTTCGGAAATTGTATACCCTGAATACAGATCCCCAAATATGTCAGACTCAAACATTCAAATATGAACCCTCAAAGATATGAGACAACAGTCTGACCATTGACCTCCCAACACCTCAGACTTAAACCTTGTGACTCATACTCTCAAAGATTTCAGAGTCCTTGCACTCTGAATATGAACCTGCAAATACCTCAGACTCAAATATTAAGACACAGACATAATAAAAATTCAGAGACCTGACACCCTAAATATTGACCCTAAAACACATTGGTTTTAAGCCATGGGGCACAGACTTCAATCAGTACATAGACCACACCACTCTGCACACACGTTCTTATATCTCGGACTCAAATGTTAAAAGCAAAATCCTCCAAGAGTTCAGGGAACTAACATACTAAACACAGACCCCTAAATACTCCAAACTCATCCTTTGGGACACAGATCTTCAATAGTTCAGAGGATCTTCAGTGCCTCAGACTCAAACATCAGACTCTCATAAATTTGGGAGGCCTCTTGACCAGAAATACTGACCCCCAAGTCCTCAGACTCAAACCTTGCAAACATGTACCCTAAAACTTAAAGTGTAATAATAATAAAATTTTTAAAAAATAAATAAATAAATAAATAAATAAATAAATAAAAAATAGACCCTCAAGGAGTTCAGAGACATCATACCCCGAACAAAGACCACAAATACCACCAACCCAAACTTGGGACAGACACCCTTTAAAAAATCACTCAGCTCAAACTCCAACTCAGACCTTAAGTAATTCACACTAAAGCTTTAGAACAAAGACCCTCTAAAATTCAGAGACCTCACACCCTGAACATTCACCTCAGATCCCTCATGATATGGTTTGGTTCTGTGTCCCCACCCAAATCTCATCTTGTAGCTCCTATAATTCCAACATGTTGTGGGAGGAACCTGGTGGGAGATGGTTGAATCATGGGGTCGGGTCTTTCCCTTACTGTTCTTGTGATGGTGACTGAGTCTCACAAGATCTGATGGTTTTAGAAATGGGAGTTTCCCTGCACAAGTTCTCCTTCTTTGCCTGCCGCCATTCATGTAAGATGTGACTTGCTCCTCCTTGACTTCCACCATGATTGTGAGGCCTCCACAGCCACATGGAACTGTTAAGTCTATTAAACTTCTTTTTCTTCCCAGTCTCGGGTATGTCTTTATCAGCAGTGTGAAAACGGACGAATACACCTCAGATTTAATATCTTCAAACACAACACACCTTAAACATGAACTCCCAGATACTTTGAGCTGAAAAATTGGAACAAAGACCCTCAAATAGTAGAGACCCCAAATCCTGAACGCAGATCCCCAGAAACATCAGACTCAAATCTTGGGACAGAGACTTTAAAAATTCAGAGACCTCAAAAATTCAGAGACTTCCTGCCCTGAATACAGACTTCAAATAACTCACAATAAAAGCTTGGTACATAGACACTCTAAAAGTTCAGAGATCTCACACCCTGACTACAGACCCCCAAATACCTCAGAACCAAGTATGTGGATACAGAAACTCCAAAAGTTCTGATACCTCATACCCTGTACACTGCTACTAAATGACTGACTCATAAAATCTTGGTAATTTCCTAAAGTTCCAGAGACCTCACACTTGAATATGACCCTCCAAATATGTCAGACTTAAACATTAAAACACAGACCTTCAATGTTTTCAGAGATATCACACCATTAGATATTGACCCCCGAATACCTGATTCCAACATTGGGACACAGATCCTCAGAGAGTTTAGAGACCTCACGCCGTGAAAACAGTCCTCCAAAAACTTAGACAAAAAAAAATTGAGACACACACCCTCAAAGAGTTCAGAGACTTTAATCCTGAACAAAGACACCCACATATCTCAGACTCAAACCTTGGATTGCCAACTCTCAATGATTCTTGAGAACTTACAACCTGATCAAAGATCCCAAAATGCCTTAAACTGAAACCTTGCAACACAGACCTTCCATGAGTTCAGACCTGACACTCTGAACATAAACCTCCAAATGCTTCAAACTCAAAACTTGGAACACAGACCCTTAAAAATCATGTATCTCACACCCTGAATTCAGGCCTCAAATACCTTAACCCAAACTTAGAACTCTACTGGACACATGTCCAAACATCTCAGACTCTATCCTTGGGACATATACCTTCTAAAAATTCAAGGACTTCACATCTTAGGCAGAGGCCCAAATAATTCACACTAAAACCTTAAGACAAAGACCCTTTAAAAGCTCAGAGACCACACAGCCTGAAAACAGGCCCTCAAATACCTCCAATCCAAACCTTGTCAGCAACCCTCTGTAAGTTCAGAGACTTCACACTCTGAAAAAGACACCCAGCTTTCCCATATTCAAACCCAAGAAATACACTCAGAGATTTCAGAAACCACACACCCTGAACACTTACCTCAGACCTTAGGCCACAGATCATTCAAGCACTTAAAACCCCAAATCCTGAACTCGGATCCCAAATCAACAGACTAAAACCTTGGGAAAAATGTCTTCAAAGATTTCAGCGGCCTTATACCCTAAACACAGACTGAAAGTACTTCGGATGGACTTACACTTGGAACCCATACCCTTAATTAGTTCAGAGACCTCACACCTGGAATACAAAACCCCAAATACCACAGATTCAAACAACTTGAAATACAGACCCTCAAAAAGTTTAGAGACTTCATAGCCCTAACACAGACTTTGAAATACTTCAGACTCATACCTTGGAACACAGAACCCCAAAGAGTTCAGAGACCTCATCCCTGAGCACCAACCCCCAAACAACAGACATTAAATATGAAACAATCAACTTAGAGACCTCACACTCTGATATGAGGACCCTCAAACTGCTGAAACAATTCACACCTTGGACAGGGACCACCAAATTGCTCAGAGATCTTATACTCTGGACAAAGATGGCCACACAAATAAGAGATCTTATATCATAAACAGAGACTTCCAAATGGCTCAGGAGATTGACTTTCTCAAGCACAGGTACTCAAAGTGTGCAGAAACATCACGTTCTGCCTGCAGACTCCCAAGACACCTCAGAGACCTGACAGTCTGAGAACAGACACAGAAACAGCTCAGAGACCTGCAGACAGACACATCTTAGACACAGACCCAAAACTATATACATCGAGAATGCAAATTCTCAAAGAGTCAGAGACCTCACACCCTGCAAAACAGCCAACCAGTTCAGGACCCTCATAAAACAAAGAGTCCAAATAGCTAATAGATCTTACACGTTGGCACAGACCCCTAAACAGCTCAGAGAAGTCACATTCTGAGTTCAGAAAACCCAGACCCCAGAGACCTCAAATTCTGCACAGTTCACACCAAATAGTTGGGAGACCTCAAATCAAGCATACAGACCCCTAAATATACAGACACCTCATGATGTGAACACAGACCTACCACTAGCCCAGAGACACTGTGATACAAACTCCCCGGGAACACAGATCTCACACCCTGGGATGCAGACCCCCAAGCAGCACAGAAATATTACGTCTGTGGATACAGACGCTCAAAGAACTCAGAGCTTACGCACTAGAAAAAAAATTCCCAACCTGTTTTAAAATCTCACACCCTGAAAAAGTATCCCCCCAAATCTCAGAGACCTCATCCACTGGATAAAAATAAAATCCCCAAACAACTCAAAGACCTCATATCCTAGACACAGAACCCCCCCACGCCCTCTGCAAAGAGCTCAGAGGCCTCATATTGCAGACAGAGACTCCCATAAAGCTCAAAGCCTTCACACCCTGGACACAGAGCCACAAACAGGTCAGACCTCACATCCTGAGACACAGATCTCCCAATGTACCAGATAATTCATATCCTGGACAAAGATTCCCCAAACAGCTCAGGGACCTCACTCCCTGGGATACAGACCCCACCATAGAATTTAAAGACTTCATACAGGACACAGACCCCACAACATTTTATATACTACAAACTCTGGATGGAAAAACTTGAGCAGTTCAGAGAGCTTATGTTCTGAAGAAAAACAGCAAATAATTCAGGGACCTCATGCCCATGACATCTCCCACCTTCCTAGAACAGTGCCCAGCAGAAAACAGGCACTCATTAGATGTTTGTTGAATGAATGACTCCCTTAATGCAGCAATGACAGTTCTAAGAATGTGTCCTAAAAAAACCCACGTGTGCACAGAGCTGTGTGCACAAGAATGAGAGGATCAACATGTTTTATTAATGTGTAGTATTATGACTATTTTCATTGCTATGCATCGATATGTTTTTCTTTCCCATGGGAAGGGAACATCCTTCCCCTTGGAGTAGGCCCCATCTGTCTTTTCCCTTTTTTTTTTTTTTTTTTTTTTACTTTAAGTTCCAGGATACATGTGCAGAATATGCAGATTTTCTACGTAGGTATACGTGTGCCATGGGGTGGTTTGCTGCACTTATCAACCCATCACCTAGGTTTTAAGCCCCACATGCATTAGCTATTTGTCCTGATGCTCTCCCTCCTCTCCCGCCGCCACAGGCCCCAGTGTGTGTTGTTCCCCACCCTGTGGCCATGTGTTCTCATTGTTCAACTCCCACTTACAAGTGAGAACATGCGGTGTTTGATTTTCTGTTCCCGTGTTAGTCTGCTGAGGATGACGGCTTCCAGCTTCATCCATGTCCCTGCAAAGGACATGACCTCATTCCTTTTAGTGGCTGCATAGTATTCCATGGTACCACATTTTCTTTAATACCATTCAGGATATAGGCATGGGCAAATATTTTATGATGAAATTGCCAAAAGCAATTACAACAAAAGCTAAAATTGACAAATGGGATCTAATTAAACTAAAGAGCTTCTGCACAGCAAAAAGAAACTATCATCAGATCGAACAGGCAACCTACAGAATGAGAGAAAATTTTTGCAATTTACCCATCTTACAAAGGTCTAATCTCCAGAATTTACAAGAAACTTAAACAAATTTACAAGAAAAAAGCAACCCCATCAAAAAGTGGGCAAAGGATATGAACAGACACTTCTCAAAAGAAAACATTTTTGCAGCCAACAAACATATGAAAAAACGCTCAACATCACTGATCATTAGAAAAATGCAAGTCAAAACCACAGTGAGATACCATCTCATGCCAGTCACAATGGCAATTATTAAAAAGTCAAGAAACGGCCAGGTGCAGTGGCTGACGCCTGTAATCCCATCACTTTGGGAGGCCGAGGTGAGTGGATCACCTGAGGTCAGAAGTTCGAAACCAGCCTTGTCAACATGATGAAACCCCATCTCTACTAAAAATACAAAAATTAGCCGGGTGTGGTGGTGGGCGCCCATAATCCCAGCTACTTGGGAGGCTGAGGCAGGAGAATCGCTTGAACCCGGGAGGTAGAGGTTGCAGTGGGCCAAGATTATGCCACTGCACTCCAGCCTGGGCAACAAGAGCGAAACTCTGTCTCAAAAACATAAAAATAAATAAATAAATAAATAAATAAATAAACAGTCAAGAAACAACAGATGTTGGCGAGACTGTGGAGAAATAGGAATGCTTTTACATTGTTGATAGGAATGTAAATTAGTTCAACCATTGTGGAAGACGGTGTGGTGATTCCTCAAGGATCTAGAACCAGAAATGCCATTTGACCCAGCAATCCCATTACTGGGTATATACCCAAAGCATTATAAATCATTCTGTTATAAAGTTACATGCACACGTATTTTTATTGCAGCACTATTCACAATAGCAAAGGCATGGAACCAACCCAAATGACCATCAATGATAGACTAGGCCCCATCTGTCTATCTCTGTGGCCCCAGTGTGAGGCTGCAGTGTGAAGACAGGGCATTCACCACAAAGGTCTGGGGAAGAAAGAAGGGATATGCACATCTTCTTCCCTCCCAGGTTCCCATTTAGGTCAGAAACACCCAGTCCTGTAGCCCCTAGAAAATGGTATACCTGGGATGCTGATGTGGTCACCTTGTCTCCTCATCAGCCTCAGTGACAGAGGAAACTGAAGAGGGTACAGGTCCCCTGAGGAGGATGTGTTGGGACAGTTTGCCTCTCGAGGGGTCAGGCCAGGAATGGACCAGGCATACATGGAAGCCCACACTCTGCACTTTTGAAAAAAGCCAACTGCAAATTTAGAGAGAACAGTCCACACAAACCCACCGTTACTACTGACACCAATTGTAAATGCAGGGGGTTCTCAAAACCGCCCTCAGTTTTGATAATTTGCTAAAAGGACTTGCAGAACTCACTGAAAGCAGTTGTATACATAGTTACGTAGTACATCGCAAGGAATGGATACAGGTTAAAATCTAAATAAGCCAAAAGAAGAGACAAACAGGGCAGGGTCCAGGCAGGGGGCAAACACAGACCTTCCAGTTGGCCTCTTCTGCAGAGTTAGAACAACATTACTCTGCTGGCATTAATATGCATGGAGTGTTGCCAACCAGGGAAGCTCACCTAAGCCTTGGTGTCCAGAGTCTTTATTGGGGCTCCATCATGTAGGGACTGTTACTGCCCACATGGCTGATCTCAGTTTCCAGCCCTCAGGAGGTAAAGTTTCATGACCCAAAGCCCCTATCCTACACACCACTGTTGGTGTGGCTCAGAGTCCCTGCTATATATCACATAGTTACCATCTGGCTGGACCAAGTTCCCTATCCTAAATCACATTGTTGGTGTGGCTCAAAGCACCTACCCTAAATCACATTGCTTCAATCTGGCTGGCCCAGGGCCCCTAAGCAAATAAAGGCACTCCTATCAGGCATGACAGCTCAAGGGCTTACAGATTACCAACTGGAATCTGAGGACAAAGGACAGACCTCTCTTTGAATAAGGTTAAATTCTTTACTATGTGACATTATACACACATGGGGGGACATCATGGAGAGTTGTTAATAGTGGAGAATCACTAATATTCATTAATAGTTTACTGAGTGTCACTGACCCAAACACTTTACATTAACTAACTCCTTAAATCCATAAACAACCCCTATGAGGGTAGATCTGTTAATATCCCATTTTGAAGACAAGGATACTGAGGTATAGGGAAGTTCACTAAATTCTCCAGATTCCACAGGTGCTTGGTGGGGGAAGCATGAATCACCCACTGCATGTTGTGATCCTGGGGGTCCTGCCCTTAAACAACCTCTATTCCACTTTGGGTAATAGTACCAGGTTTACAAAAATGGTGCCCACATGCCCATACTTACACATGATGTCTCCAACATGCACGTTGGACATGCATAGTAGTAATGTATGAATAATACAGCATGAATAATAGTAATCTCATGGTAGAAACAGCTGTTTAACCTCTTCACTGACAGAACCCAGAGAGCTTCCCTCACTCTCCTCCTCACGGGACACCCCCTTCCCCAACCACCAGGGAAGAACAGCCAAGCCCTTTAAGCACAGCATTCAAGACTCAAGACTGGCCTGGTTTTCTGGTTATTCTGATTACTCTTCTCCTACATTCATTCACTCATTCAGTAAACTAATATTTATTGAGGACCTACTACATGCCAAGCACTGTACTAAGACCTGGGGAGACAGCAATAAACAAAACAAAGTTTCTGCTTCCACACGGCTTGTATTGTAGAAGAGGGGTCCGCAAAATTTTTTTCTGTGAAGGACCAAATAGCAAATAGTTTAAGCTATGAGGACCACACTGTCTCTTTCACAACCATTCAACTCTGCTGTTGTAGTGTGAAAGCCACCATACACAATACACAAAGGGATGAGTGTGGCTGTATTCTAATAAAACTTTATTTACACAATCAGACAGTGGGGCTAGGCATGGTGGCTCACACCTGTAATCCCAGCACTTTGGGAGGCCCAGGCGGGCAGATCACTTGAGGTCAGGAATTTGAGACCAGCCTGGCCAACATGATGAAACCCTGTCCTTACTAAAAATACAAAAATTAGCTGGGCATGGCAGCACGCGCCTGTAATCCCAGCTACTCAGGTGGCTGAGGCACGAGAATCGCTTGAACCCAGGAGGCAGAGGTTGCAATGAGCCAACATCATGCCACTGCACTCCAGCCTGGATGACAGAGCGAGACTCCATCTCAAAAAAAACAAAAATAAAAATAAAACAGACAGTGGGCTGTGGTTTGCCAACCTGTTCTAGAAACAGGCATTAAATTAACATATAATAAATATATGCCAGGTGGTGATAAGTTCTATGGAGAGAAATTAAATGGGGTGAGGAGGCAGAGACTGATTGTGATGCTCAACTATTTTCTAAAGGTGTCAGAGAAGACCTCACCATGAAGAAGATATGGAAGAAAGAGACCCAGAGGAGATGAGGGAGTCAGCCATGTGGCTATCTGGGGATAGAGTGTCCCAGGCAGGGGAAGCATTCAGGATATAAACCCAAAGGTCAGAGTGTGATTCTCTATCATCATTTCTCTCTGCTCTCTGCTCAAATGACCCCTGGCAGTGAGGCCTTCCCCACTCACACTAAATATAATCCCTCCACCACCAGAATAGTCCTTTCCCTGACCCTGCCTTATTTTTCTGTGTAGCACTTGCTACACTGTGATGTGCTATATATTTACTGATCAACTCTGATGAGGTTAGGGACTTTGTTGGTTTTGTTCTCTGTTGTATCCCTAGCACTTAGAGCAGCACCCGGGCACAGAACAGCTACTCAGAAAATTCCTGTTGAAGGATGGCTGGGAGCCAGAGCTTTACATGTGTATTAGTCCGTTTTCACACTACTATAAAGAACTTCCCTGAGACTGGGTAATTTATAAAGGAAAGATATTTAATTGACTCACAGTTCTGCATGGCTGGAGAGGCCTCAGGAAACTTACAATCATGATGGAAGGGCACCTTCTTCCCAAGGTAGCAGAAGGGAGAAGTGAGAGCACAGGAAAAAAACTGCCACTTTTAAAACCATCAGATCTCATGGGAATTCTCTCATTATCACAAGAACAGCATGGGGGAAACTGCCTCCACGATCCAATCACTTCCCTCCCTTGACACGTGAGGATCATAATTCGAGATGAGATTTGGATGGGGACATAGAGACAAACCGTGTCACAATGCATCGCCAAGATGACAAACCGTGTCACAACGCATCGCCAAGTTTAATCCCCAATGTGGTAATGTCACTAGGTGGGGCCTTTGAGAGGTGATTGGGTCATGAGGGCTCTGCTGTCATGAATGGATTAATGGGTTAATGGAGTAATGGGTTACCATGGGAGTGGGACTGGCGGCCCTATAAGAAGAAGAGAGATCTGAACCAGCACACTCAGCCCCATTGCCATGTGATACCCTGCATCACCTGGGGACTCTGACAGAGTCCCCACTAGCAAGATTATCTTCACCAGATGTGCCCCCTCAACCCTCAACTTAGCCTCCAGAACTGTAAGAAATAAATTTCTTTTCTTTATAAATTACCCAGTTTCAGGTATTCTGTTATAAGCAACAAAAAAATGGACTAAGACAGTCACACAACCAGGAGTTGAGGACTCCAGGCTCTAAAATGAGGTTTGCAGGCTCTGAAGCCCACATGTCCTGGATTATTTGAGATATCTCAGTAAGGCTGGAGGGGAGATGGACCCAAACATCTGAGGATAAGATGAACAGAGGAACAGCTGCTACAAGACTCAGAAGAAATTCCCTGCAATGAGATCATCACAAAGCACCCATGGCAGCCATGTGACCCCCACTCCAACACCAAGGGAGGCTGTGAAGGAAGTAGCCACCTAAACATCATGATGCTGTAGATGAGTTCACAAAAAAACCATATCACACACAATTTTCACAGTCATTTTGGATGGAGACTAGAGTGGCATGTCAGGGGAGGGTTCATATCTGGAATGTGGTCTTTGATGAAGTCTCTCAGAAAGACCTCATGGAGAGACAAATGAACTCTGGGTGAGATGAGGTTGACGAGTTTGTATCCACCAAGTGGTTTCTGTAGAGGCTTTCACAATACACATTATAAACTGTTATAAACCATTAAAACTGTTATAAATATTATAAACCACACACACACACACACACACACTAAGAGGAAATGGTAATAGTAATAGCAATAGTAGAGATACATTATAATACCTAGAGTAGTAGAGATACATTAAAATACTGAGCATTTCCTTTATACCAGATTCTATTTAAGAGCTTTTTTTTTTTTTTTTTTTTTTTTTGACAAAGTCTCGCACTGTCGCCCAGGCTGGAGTGCAGTGGCGCAATCTCGGCTCACTGCAAGCTCTGCCTCCCGGGTCCACGCCATTCTCCTGCCTCAGCCTCCCGAGTAGCTGGGACTACAGATGCCTGCCACCACGCCTGGCTAATTTTTTGTATTTTTAGTAGAGGCAGGGTTTCACCATGTTAGCTAGGATGGTCTCGATCTACTGACTTCGTGATCCGCCCGCCTCGGCCTCCCAAAGTACTGGGATTACAGGCGTGAGCCACCAAGTCCAGCCCTCTATTTAAGAGCTTTATACTTTCCGTGTGGTAACTCATTCAGTCACTTTCTACCAGGACCCTATATATCTTCCAATGTTACATTTAAGAGCACTTTCTTCATGAAATCTGCCCTGACCATTGAACTTGAAAGTGGCCTCTTCTTCCTCTGAAAGTCTATGATGTTCCATGTGTACCCCTTGGAAGTTCTGGATATGTCTTCATCTTGGTTATTTGTTTGTATGGGCTTGCTTGCCTTCAAGATTATAAAAAGATTTTTTCCAAGACCTTGTCTCTTACATCATTTCAACCTTCACCAAGCTACCATGGTGCCAAATACACTTGAAAGAGTCTAGGCTTAGCGACCTTAGGAGCATTTGGCTGCTCCCCACGTCTCAGTTCCCTTTTACTGTCAAATGAAGAGAATAATAATACCACCCTGGTAGAGTTTTTGTAAAGAATAAATGAGATAATGTATATTAAATGCTTCATGTAGTGCCTGGTGTATAATTAACACTCAATTAATATTAACTATTATTTAATTATTTGTGTTATTGATTGTATATTCAAAATGATGAATAAATGGAAATAGTAGTACACATCAATAGACAAAAAAGCTTGAGTTCCTACTATGCACCAGAAACTTGCCAGAATCCTCCCTATGACAGGCCAGGCATAATTATCATGACATTATAGTTATGGCTCAACAAAATTACATTCACCTAGTAAATGGTGTATGACTCCACAGCCCGTATTTTCCACATTCATACACTAGGTAATTTATGCCTTGGCCTGACCTCAGAGAGACCAAGAGCTTTTTCTTTCATTTCTTTTCTTTTTTTGAGACAGAATCTCGCTCTGTCACCCAGGCTGGAGTACAGTGGCACCATCTCAGCTCACTGCAACCTCTGCCTCCTGGGTTCAAGCCACTCTCCTGCCTCCCGAGTTTACAGGTGCATGCCACCATGCCTGGCTAATTTTTGTATTTTTAGCAGAGACAGGATTTCACCATGTTGGCCAGGCTGATCTCGAACTCCTGACCTTAAGTGATCTGCCCACCGTGGCCTCCCAAAGTGCTGGGATTACAGGCATGAGCCACCGCGCCCGGCCCCAAGGGTTTTTTCAACATACACCTAGGGAAACCACTGCCTCACCCCACCCTGTCTACCTTGTGTGTTAGAGGGTATTGCATCCCAGAGAAACAGCCATATTTACTTAGAATCCCAACACATCAGTTTACATTTAAGAATAATACTCCAGGGCATTTGTCAAAAATATAGATTCCTGGCATTATCCTACGTTCTCAGGAAGAACCTACGAATCAACTTTTGTAATAAATATCCCAGATGATTTAATGCAAACTGACCACAAACCACTCCGTGAAATGAGTGGGTGATTGGGTTATATTTAGGTAATTATCTGCCACAGCTTGTAAAGAGACCAAGAATTCCTGAAAGTGAGGCCAAATTCAGATTCAGTAAATTTAGAGTGGGGCCTGAGAATTTGCATCTTTAATAAGCTCCTGTCTGATGGTAAGATCATACTTTGAGGTGCTAGAATAAAGCATTGTGCTCAGGATTCCTGGGTCAAGATTCTGAGGTTGCATTAGGGATCAGCTGGAAAGAATGCTGTAACAGACTTGTCATGTTCTCCAAGGGAATAGCCACAGAGGCTGCTGGCAGGAATGCCAGATGTTGGCCATTCCGCGTCCCTCTAAAAGCACGCCACTTTACTTAGGACATATGAATCACTTCATCATAATGCAGAGTGTAATCTCTCCCATGCAAAGATAAAACAACTGACCCACCTTCCTCCATCAGCACAAACCATGTTCTGTCTTATTCATGGACAAATGGAGATTGCCTCACACAACTATGTCCCCTTCTTTTAGCCAATAGCAATGAGTACTGGGAGCAGTTGGCAAAGTTTGGAGGTACCACAATGGCTGACAGGTGATGAATCTGTGACTTGGATTACGAACCAGATGTGCTTAAGAGTTGGAGCTGAATATCTGAAACCATGTGGAGAACTGGACTGGAAGTAGGGACATACTGGATAGAGTGGAAAAAGAACAAGATTTCACAAAGTGAAGGAAAACTTTATTTTCACCATTTTGTCCAGGAGAAGAAGGAGGAGGAGGAGGAGGAGGAAGAAAGTAGTACATATTTGTAGTAAAAGAAGGAGGAGGTGGAATAAGACTAACTAAAAACTCATCTAGGGCCAGGCACAGTGGCTCACTCCTGTAATCCCAGCACCTTGGGAGGCCGAGGTGATCGGATTACTTGAGGTCAGGAGTGCGAGATCAGCCTGGTCAACATGATGAAACCCTGCGTCTACTAAAAATACAAAAATTAGCCAGGCATGGTGGCGGACGCCTGTAATCCCAGCTACTCAGGAGGCTGAGGCACAAGAATCACTTGAATCCGGGAGGCAGAGGTTGCCAGAGGTTGCAGTGAGCTGAGATCATGCCACTGCACTCCAGCCTGGGCGAGAGTGAGACTCTGTCTAAAAAAAAAAAAAAAAAAGCCACCTAATCTAGGAGAGTGGAACAATATGGCAGAATAGAAGCCTCCACCATTCATCTCTCCCCCCGACAGGAACACCAAAATTTAACAACTATCTGCACACAGAAAATAACCTTCACAAGAACCAAAAATCAGGTGAGCAATCACAGTACCTGGCTTTAACTTCATATTGCTGAAAGAGGCATTGAAGAGGGTAGGATGGACAGTCTTGAGTCTCTGACACCACCTCTCTTCCATCTCCCAGCAGCAGTCATGCTGTGTGAAGAGAGAATCTGTGAACTTGCGGGAGGGAGAGTGCAGCAACTGGGGAACTTTACATTGAACTCAGTGCCACCCTGAAACAGTGGAGAGCAAAGCCATGCTGGGCTCAGCCAGCACCCATGAATGCAGGGAGCATTTGGGCCAGCCCTAGCCAGAGGGGAATGGTCCATCTCAGCGGTCAAGACATTAGTTTCTTGGCAAGCCTCGCTGCGGTGGGTCAAAGTGTTCTGGGGTTCTAGGTAGACTTGAAAGGCAGTCTAGGATACAAAGACTGCAACTCCTAGGCAACTCCCAATGCTAGGCTGGGTTTAGCGCCAGTGGACTAGGGTGGCCTGTGACCTAGAGAAACACCAGCCAGGGCAGTTAAAGGAGTGCTTGTGCCATCTCTCCTCCAACCCCAGGAAGTGCAGCTCACAGCAACAAAAATGACTCCTTCCTTTGGCTTAAGGAGAGGAGAGCAAAGGGTAAAGAGGACTTTGTATTGGATATCAGCTCTGCCGCAGTAAGAGAGGGTACCAGGCAGAGTTGTGAGTCCCCCATTCTAGGCCTTAGCTTCCGGATGACATTTCTAGACCCACCTTGGGCCAGAAGGGAACATGCTGCCTTGGAGAGAAGAACCCAGTTCTGGCAGGATTCATCACCTGCTGTCTAGAGAGCCTTTGGGCCCTGAATAACCAGCAGCAATACCCAGAGGGTACACAATGGACCTTGGCTGAGACTCTGAGACATGCTGGCTTCCAGTGTGACCCAGTATATTCAAGTTGTGGTGGCTATGGTGAAAGACTTCTACTTGAGAAAAGCAGACGGAAAAGTAAAGGGGACTTCGTCTTGCCCCTTAGATAGCAGCTCAGCCACATTGGGGTAGAGCAACAAGCAGGCTCTTGGGGTCCCAGAATCCAGGCCTAGGCCCTTGGACAGCATTTCCAGATCTTGCCCTGGGCCAGAGGGGAGCCTACTGCCCTGAAAGTAAGTCTCAGGCCTCCCAGAATTCACCACAAGCTGACTGAAGAGCCCTTGGCCCTTGGGCTTTAGGTGCACATCAGCAAGGCCCGGCAGAAACTCCCATGGGCTAATGGTATTTCCAGATCTTGCCCTGGGCCAGAGGGGAGCCCACTGCCCTGAAAGGTAAGTCTCAGGCCTGACAGAATTCACCACAAGCTGACTGAAGAGCCCTTGGCCCTTGGGCTTTCGGTGCACATCAGCATGGCCTGGCAGAAACCCCTGTGTGCTATGGTGTTGGTAGCCACAGGGAGAGGCTCCTCTGCCTGTGGAAGGAGGAGGGAAGAGTAGGAAGGACTTCGTATTGTGGTTTAAGTGCCAGCTTAGCCACAGTAGAAGAGAGCATCAAGTAAATTTCTAATATTATTGACTCTAATCCTTGGCTCTCAGATAGCATATCTGGACCCACCCAGGGCCAGAGGCAGCTCACCACCCTGAAGGAAAGAACACAAAACTTGGCTGGCTTCACCACCTGCTGATCATAGAGCCCTAGGGCCTTGAGTAAACGTAGGTGGTAGCCAAGTAGTGGTTACAGCAAGCCTTGGGCAAGACCCAGTGCTGTGTTGGCTTCAGGTCAGACCCAGTGCAGTCCCAGTGGTGGTGGCCACAGGGGTGCTTACATCACCCTACCCCCAGTACCAGGCAGCTCAGCACAGAAAGAGAGACTCCATTTGTTTAGGAGAAAGTAAGGAAAGAGTACAAGTAACTCTGCCTGGTAATCCACGGAATTATTCTGGATTTTACCTATGACCACCAAAGTGGTACCTCTATGAGTCTGACAAACCCACAGTGTTATTGGGCTTGGGGTCCAAGTCCCTTTGAAAACCTGGAAAGCCTTCCCAAGAAGGATGGGCACAAATAAGCCCATATTGTGAAGAATACAATAAATATCTACCTCTTCAATGCCCAGACACTGACAAACTTCAACAAGCATCAAGACCACAAAGGAAAACATGACTTCACCAAGTGAACTAAATAAGGTGCTGGGGACCAATCCTGGAGAAACAGAAATATGCGACCTTTCAGACAGAGAATTCAAAATAGCTATTTTGCGGAAACTCAAAGAAATTCAAGATAACACAGAAGGAATTCAGAATTCTATCAGATAAATTGAACAAAGGGATTGAAATAATTAAAAACAATCAAGTAGAAATTCTGGAGTTGAAAAATGCAACTGATATACTGAAGAATGCATCGGGGTCTCTTAACAGCAGAATTGATAAAGGAGAAGAAAGAATTAGTGAGCTTGAAGATAGAAGATAGCCTATTTCAAAATACAATCAAAGGAGACAAAAGAGAAAAGAATTAAAAGAATGAATCACACCTAAGAGATCTAGAAAACAGCTTCAAGAGGGCAAATCTGACAGTTACTGTCCTTAAGGAGGAGATAGAGAAAGAAATGGGGTAGAAAGTATATTCAAAGGGATATCAGAGAACTTTCCAAACCTAGAGAAAGATATCAACATTCAAGTACAAGAAGGTTATAAAACACCAAGCAGATTTAACCCAAAGAAGACTACCTCAAGGCATTTACTAATCAAACTCCCAAAGGTCAAGGATAAAAAAGGGACCTAAAAGCAGCAAGAGAAAAGAAACAAATAACATACAATAGAGCTCCAATACATCTGGCAGCAGACTTTTCAGTGGAAACCTTACAGGCCAGGAGAGAATGGCATAATATATTTAAAGTGCTGAAGGAAAAAACTTTTACCCTAGACTAGTACATATAGCAAAAATATCCATCAAGTATGAAAGAAAAATAAAGACCTTCCCAGACAAACAAAAGCTGAGGAATTTCATCAACACCAGACCTGTGCTTACAAGAAATGCTAAAGGGAGTTCTTTAATCTGAAACAAAATGATGTTAATTGAACAAGAAGAAATCATCTGAAGGTACAAAACTCACTGGTAATAGTAAACATACAGAAAAACATAGAATGTTATAACTCTGTAATTGTAATGCATAAACTGCTCTTACTTTAAGTAGAAAGACTAAATGAACCAATCAAAAATAATAACTACGACAACTTTTCAAGACATCAACAGGACAGTAAGACATAAGAGAAACAACAAAAAGTTTAAAAAGTAGGGGAACAAAGCTTAAGTGTAGAGTTTTTATTACTTTTCTTTTTGCATGTTTGTTTCTTTGTTTATGCAATCAGTGTTGTCATCTTTTAAAATAATGGGTTATAACATAGTATTTGCAAGCCACATGGTAACCTCAAATAAGAAAACATGCAACAGAAACAAAAAAAGCAAGAAATTAAATCACTTCATCAGAGAAAATCAACTTCATTAAAAGAAAGATAGGAAAGAAAGAAGAAAGACCACAAAATAACTAGTAAATAAATAACAAAAATCAGTAGCACTTATATATGCCAACAGTGAACAATCTGAAAAAGACATGAAGAAAGTAATCCCATTCACCATAGCCACAAATAAAATTAAATATCGAGAAATTAACTTAATCAAAGAAGTGAAAGATCTCAACAATGAAAACTGTAAAACACTGATGAAAGAAATTGAATAGGACATCACAAAATGTAAAGATATTCCATGTTCATGGATTGGAGGAATAAACATTGTAAAAATGTCCATACTACCCAAAGCAATCTACACATTTAATGCAATCCCTGTCAAAATACCAATGACATTATTAACAGAAATAGAAAAAACAACCCTAAAATTTATATAGAACCACAAAAGATCCAGAATAGCCAAAGCTATCCTAAGCAAAAAGAACAAAACTGGAGGAATCATATTACCTGACTTCAAATTATACTACAGAGCTATAGTAACCAAAACACCATAGTACTGGCATAGAAACAGATGCGTAGCCCAAGGAACAGCAAACAGAACTCAGAAACAAATCTACACACCTACAACTAACTAATTTTTGACAAAGGTGCCAAGAAAAGACAGTCTTCAATAAATGATGCTGGGAAAACTGGATATCCATAGGCAGAAGAATAAACTAGACCCGTGTCTCTCACCATATACAAAAATCAGATCAAAATAGATTAAATATTTAAATCTAAGACCTCAAACTATAAAACTACTACAAGAAAACATTGGGGGAAATCTCCAGGACATTGATCTGGGCACAGATTTCTTGAGTAATACCCCACAAGCACAGGCAACCAAAGCAAAAATAGACAAATGGGATCACATCAAGTTAAGCTTCTGCACAGCAAAGGAAACAATCAACAAAGTGAAGAGACAACCCACAGAATGGGGGGAAGTATTTGCAAACTACCCATCTGACAGGGGATTAATAACCAGAATATATAAGGAGCTCAAACAAGTCTATAGGAAAAAATATACTAATCCAATCAAAATATGCCAAAAGATTTGAATAGGCATTTCTCAAAAGAAGACACAAATGGCAAGCAGGTGTATGAAAAGGTGCCAACATCATTGGTCATCAGAGAACTGCAAATGAAAACTGCAATGAAATATCATCTCACCCCAGTTAAAATGGCTTATAGCCAAAAGACAGACAATAACAAATGCTGGCAAGGACGTGGAGAAAAGGGAACCTTTGCACCCTGTTGGTGGGATTATAAACTAGTACAACCACTATGGAGAACAGTTTACATGTTCCTGGAAAAACTAAAAATAGAGCTACCATATGATCCAGCAATCCCACTGCTGGGTATATACCTTAAAGAAAGGAAATCAGTATATCAAAAAGATATCAGCATTCCTATGTTTGTTGCAGCACTGTTCACAGTAGCCAAAATTTGGAACCAACTTAAATGTCCATCAACAGATGAATGGATAAAGAAAATATAGTACTACCCCAAACTATAAAAACCCTAGAAGAAAATCTAGGCAATACTATTGAGGACATAAACAGAGGCAAAGATTTCATGACAAAAACATCAAAAGCAATTGCAACAAAAGCAAAAATTGACAAATGGGATCTAATTAAACTAAAGAGCTTCTGCATAGGAAAAGAAACTATCATCGAAGTGAACAGACAGCCTACAGAATGGAAGAAAATTTTTGCAATCTATCTGTCTGACAAAGTCTAATATCCAGAATCTACAAGGAACTTAAACAAATTTATAAGAAAAAAACAACCCCATTAAAAAGTGGGCAAAAGACATGAACAGCCACTTCTCAAAAGAAGACACTTATGTGTCCAACAAACATATGAAAAAAAGCTCAACAGCACTGATCATTAGAGAAATACAAATCAAAACCACAATGAGATACCATCTCACACCAGTCAGAATGGCGATTATTAAAAAGTCAAGAAACCACAGATACTGGCGAGGCTGTGGAGAAATAAGAATGCTTTTACACTGTTGGTGGGAATGTAAATTTGTTCAACCATTGTGAAAGACAGCGTGGTGATTTCTCAAAGACCTAGAACCAGAAATACCATTTGACCCAGCAATTTCATTACTGGGTATATATCCAAAGGAATATAAATCAGTCTACTATTATAATCTTTATGATATTACAATATTATAAAGATACATGCACGCATATGTTCATTGCAGCACTATTCACAATAGCAAAGACATGGAATCAACCCAAATGCCCATCAATGATAGACTGGATTTAAAAAATGTACCATGGTGGTACATATACACCATAGAATACTACGCAGCCATAAAAAGGAACGAGATCATGTCCTTTGCAGGGGCATGGATGGAGCTGGAAGCCATTTTCCTCAGCAAACTAACACAGGAACAGAAAATCAAAAGCTGCATGTTCTCACTCATAAGTGGGAGCTGAAAAATGAGAACACATGGACACAGGGAGGGGAACAACACACACTAGGGCCTGTAGGGGGATGGAGAAAGGGAGAGCATCAAGAAAAATAGCTAAAGCGTGCTGGACTTAATACCTAGGTAATGGGTTTATAGGTGCAGCAAACCACCATGGCACTTGTTTAGCAATGTAACAAACCTGCACATCCTGCACATGTATCCCAAAAGTTAAATTTTAATTTAATTTAATTTAAAAAAGAAAAGAAAATGTAGTACTTATACACAGTGGAGTACTATTTAGCCATGAAAAAGAATGAGATCCTGTCATTTGCAACAACATGGATGGAACTGGAGGTCATTATGTTAAGTGAAATAAGCCAGGCACAGAAAGACAAACATCGCATGTTCTCACTTATTTGTAGGATCTAAAAATCAAAACAATTGAACTCATGGACACAGAGAATAGGAAGATGGTTACCAGAGGCTGGGAAGGGTGGTGGGGGGTTGAGGGAAAAATGAGGATGGTTAATGGGTACCAAAAAACTAGTTAGAAAAAATAAGACCTCGTATTTGATAGCACAACAGGGTGACTATAGTCAAAATAATTTAATTATATATTTTAAAATATCTAAAAGAGTATAACTGGATTGTTTGCAACACAAAGGACAAATGCTTGAGCGAATGGATAGCCAATTTTCTACACATGCCTATGTGTAAAATATCTCTTGTACCCCATAAATATATACACCTATTATATACCCATAAAAATTAAAAAATAAAAAACACACAGAACAGAAATTTTAAAAACTCATCTATAATTCTACAATGTAATTCTGTTCATATTTTAGAATGAAATCCTTATGAGTACACCCTTGTGCATCTGTATTTTCTTTGAAGTGAAACTCCTAAGTTAAAGGGCTGTATACTTTACATAATAACTATTTGTACTTGGTTAACTGTCTGTGTCCTTAGCCCATTTTTCTGTTCTTTATCTTCTTTTTAAATGAGGATGTATTATACATTAAGTATCTTTTCAAATATGTTCATTTTTAATTCATCTGGAATTTATTTTGGTATAAAGTATGAAATGCAATCTTAAAATGTTGCATTTATTATTTTTTTCTAAACAGTGAAACTGTTTTCCCCTTAGCATTTATCAAATAATGAAAACTCCTACTTTAAAAACATTACATTGTTTAATCCTCATAACCCTATGAGGTAGGTACTCTTATTAGCTCACTTTACAGATAAGAAAACGGAGGCATAGAGAGGGTGAATAGTTTGGTAAGGAGTGGAGCCAGACTTTGTTTTAGAAGCTGTCAATAAAACGTGTTTCATATTAAATCAATGTTGAGAAGATCACTTTATTCTATCCTTCAATCAATTGATTTCCATAAAGGAGCTAGAGCATTCTGTCTCCAGAGTCCCTACTTCCCTAAGGACAGCAATGCCAGCAGGCTGATACTGAATGGCTCCTCTTCTCTGATAAGACATTTAAAATGTCAAATATATAATTTATCCAAAAAAATGTGAGAAGGAGGAAACTGAATTTTCTATCTTTCTCTGTATTTTACTTTTTCAACTAAAAACTTGTAAATCATATGAAGGAAAAATGAAGCAGAAAAAAAGTAAAAACTTGTAAATGATGATATTCAATGCTACATTATTAAAAACAAAATAAAACAATTGCATCTGTGGAAACAGAAGGGGTACGGTTCAAATCTTTTAGAGTCTGCCAAGAAGACCTCTCTGACTCCTTCCATACTGTCCTCAATTCTATTACCCTTTCTTTGTAGGGATTAATTTTTATATTATCTCAAACTTTTCTCAGCACTACTGCCCTGATCTAAAATTTTCAGTGATTCCTTATGGCAATGAGATAATGTCCAAACATCTTTAATTGTCCTTCAAGGCCATTCACGATGCAGCCCCAACCTGCCTTTCAATCAGATTCTGCATCCTTCTTCAGGAGCAGGATCTATGCCGGATGTTACTTTTTCTAAGAGGCATCTTTTTTTATTCTTCTGTGTTTAATACAAAAAAGAGATCAAGAGAATTTTAGAACCCAGACCTTAAGGCTCATCTAGACAAACCTGGACATTTTAAAGAAGAAACTGGCGCCAGACAGTGTAACTTGCTCCAGATCATATAACAAGATAGAGGTCACAATGCAGATCCCTACTTTTACATAATAACTATTTGTACTTGGCTGGATGTCCTGGAAGATTAATTTTTTTAAGACTACACAATAACTATTTGTACTTGGTGAACTGTCTGTGTCCTTAGCCCATTTTTCTATTTTTTATCTTCTCTTTTAATGAAGATGTATTTTATGTTATGTTTGAAGAGCTTTGGTTTTTCTTCTCTTGGATCAGCCACCTCCTGAGCATTAAACTGTGCTTGGCAAATACTTGTTGGATGTGTTGTATAATTTGGGTGTATTTAATGCATTCTGTTGACTTGGCAGGAGTTGCATTTTTGTTGTGAATGAGTGAAACGAGCCACATGCGCATCGGTTGAGCAATTCCACAATTCCAAGGCAGTAAAAACACGACAGAAGACTTGCTGGAAAGATCTGTGTACCATGGAGTCAGCTGTCCATTAACCATTAGAAGCCATGGGGAGGAAGGGACTTAGCAGGAGGGTTGGTGCATTTCAGCCCCACAGAGCTTGTCCCCTCAGCCCCCATTAGGAATGAGCTAAAACCTTGTATGGGAAGGTCTGTCAGCAAAGGTTTCTCATTTTCACTGCCTGGTCCTGGTTATTATTAGATCACATTAGAATCCCAAATCATTAGAATTTGAGGAGATTTGAGAGATTCTTCTTTTTTAGGTGAGGAAACCAAGGTCCAACAATATAGGAACTGGTATACGGGATTCCTTCATGGAAAAAAAAATCACCAAGAAAACCCATGAATTACCTCAGCAGTGTTTTTTGTTTGTTTCATTTTGTTTTGTTTTTGTTTTAGAGACAGGGTCTTGGTCTGTCACTCAGGATGGGGTATAATGGTGTGATCATAGCTCACTGCAATCTCAAACTCCCAGGCTCAAGCGATCCTCCCACCTCAGCCTCCCAAGTAGCTGGGACCACAGGCACATGCCACCAAGCCTGGCTAATTTTTAATTTTTTTTTTTTTGTAGTGATGGGGTCTCGCCTTGTTGGCCAGGCTGATGTCAAACTCCTGAGCTCAAGTAATCCTCCTGCCTTGGCCTCCCAAAGTACTGGGATTACCGGCATGAACTACCATGACCGGCCTCAGGAGTGGTTTTTAAACGGTGTCCTACAAGAGTGGTCTGGGCCCCCTTCAGGTTCTGCTAGGCCTATTGCCCACAGCTAGAGAGATTCTGTGTGGCTAGGGCTGTATCTCCCCACCCTCCCGTTTCCATATCAACCAGAGCAGCAGCTGGAGGCTCTCAACTAGATTTCACAAGGTAAAAAATCAAGACTCTGCAGTTAAAAACCATCATCTAGGTTTAGGGCAAGGAACTCAGGTACTAGAAGATTAAGGGGAAACTCCACATCTCTCTCCCAGTCTCCTGTGGTCTATTATGTTGGGGGACCCCAAATACGCACACACAAATTTACAGCCCACTCATCTTACAGACATGGAATACCTTGGTTGGGGTGGGAGATGGGGAGGAATTATATCTTGTTGTTTTTAGTCTCCATGTCAATACTTCAACTTCCAGATGGGTTTGTTCATTTCTAAAGCAGTCATCTTACGTTCTCAATGGTGTTGCCAGTACTAAAGGCATTTCTGGAACACCTCTTTTTGAAACTGCCTTTAAATTGCAAAGCATAATTTTTCCAAATATTTACAACTGTAGCAAAGGTATGTCTTTTGAGTGTGAATTTTCATTTCAGAAACCATTCAGTTATGTTTGGAGTCATATGTGGTGAATAAGGTAGGGAACCCAAAGGTAAGATACTATGTGGCCCCTAAACAGGCTATCATTGAAAGCAACATGGCTGACTTCTTTGTGTGTTTCTGAAAAACATCCCTAAAAAGGAACACCAGGAATGCTTTATGATCTGGCTACAGCTTCTGAAAATAAAGGGAGCCTCTTAATCCGACCAACTTTAAAGATTAGCACCTGATACAAATGAAAAACATCTTGACATAAGGGAAAGAGCAACTCATTTGAAGCCCAAGAAACCTGAGTTGGAATCCCATCTCCACCACTTTTCATCTGCAGGAGACCTGGAAGATTAGCTTAACATATCTGAAAACTTGGTGCCCTCACCTGTAAACTGTTTTCAATAATTCTCACCTTGCAGGATTGCTAGGAAAAATGGATATACTGTGTGTAAAGCATCCAGTTCAGTTATTGGTCATAGCATACATTCAATAAATGGTAAATATTACCATTACTGTTATGGCTAAGTCTCTCTAAAACTACCTGTGGTTTGCAGTTATAGGTTTTATGTTTGTGTGGGTTTTTTTTTTTTTGCAGTAACTAACCTTAGAGACAACAGTTATGTTTTTATTAGACTCATGTCTCCATGAAAACAGAGGCTTTTGGCAAATATGTGAGATGTGCAAAAGCAAAGTGAATTTCCTGACAATTCCCTTCTCCCTTCCCTTTTTTATCTGCTTCTCCTTCTCCATAGCTTTGCATACCATTTAGTTTCTTAATGATTAGCATGTGCTCCATTTAGAATGAGCTTCTTTGTTTTTCAGGTGAGACTACAGCCAGAAATTAGCTGCTTTGCCCAAGACTACACACCCAAGTTTGATGATCCTAAATGCATCCTCAATGTTTTCTAATTCCAAATTAAGTGATCTTGCCATTTTACCACCCACTGCCTTTCCTACCAAGGTATTTCAGGGAACTAACATTCATTGAGTGTCTACTTTGTACACCCAACCAAAGCCATTCCATTCTCACACCCACAACCCTAAAAAGGTAGATATGATCACTATTCTCACTTTACAAAGGAAAAGGCTGACATTCAGAAAAGGCAAGCAATTTGCCCAATGACACACAGTGGCCATGTTAGATAATATATTTGTCCAAACAGAAAAGCCTTCAGAGTCACAGGAATCAAAATATGAAGGTGGAATAACATCTATTCCCCCCATCCCCACCAATGACTGCCCAGCTCCAGGTGAATGGAGTATGCAGTCTTGGGTTCCTGCCAGGAATGCCCCCCTTTCAGCCTTTTCCAGAACAAGATCTCAAGTCATAACTGCAGGGGAAAGAGCCACTGAATAATATGGGGATCCCAATGTTAGTCAGAAAGTCTAAAGCCTGAACTCTTTTAGAGAGGGTTTGTTCCCCTAAGTTACTCTGTGACATCAGGACCAGATACTCCATCCCCAGCATCCAGATGCCTGATGTCAGAGGCACCAACATTTTTAAGAAGAACAAAATGATCAAGGATTAGGTGCACCATTCTGATTATTTGGCCTTTGGCCTGCTCTTCATTAAAACAAGAGTTTGGACTAGAATTTCCTCCAGCTCTAACATGGAAGAAATAATGCCGCCATGTGTAGGGTGTCAGGAGACAGGGACTCTGAAATCAGACAGGTCTATTTAGGAAAGTTTACTTTGCTATCTTCTGGCCTTATGATTTAAGGGGAGCGACTTATTTTACAAGCCTCAGTTTCCTCATCTGTATCAGAGAGATTACATGAACCAATGCGCACATAGCAATGGCTAGCACATAATAAGCACTTTAAAAATGTTAACCAATGTACTTTTTCTATTAAAATTTAAGGAACACTCAAGGATACATTTACTACAAAAAGTCTTTCCTGCTGCCTTGATATAGCAGAATTTTCCTTTCCTACCTGATTTCTAGTTTCACTAGTGGACCACAGTGCTTTGGTGCTGCTTCTGAGAGGCACAGAATAAATGTCACACTTGCCTGGCAATGACTCTCCCACTCGAAACAGTTGATCCCACTGCACATCTCAATTAGATTAAGTTTCTGTAAACACTGCTCCCCTCACCCGGGCATGGTGGCTCATGCCTGTAATCCCAACATTTTGGGAGGCCGAGGCAGGGGAATCACTTGAGCCCAGGAGTTCGAGGCCAGCCTAAGCAACACAGTGAGACCCTGTCGCTACAAAAAATAGGAAAAATTAGCTGGGCATGGTGGCATGCACCTACAGTCCCAGCTACTTGGGAGACTGAGCCCTGGGGAGGTCAAGATTGCAGTGAGCTGTGATCGCACCACTACACTCCAGCAAGGCGACAGAGTGATAGCAAGGCGACAGAGTGATAGCCTGTCTCAAAAACAAACAAGAGACCAGGCACAGTGGCTCGCGACCATAATCCCAGCACTTTGGGAGGTCAAGGCGGGTGGATCATGAGGTCAGGAGTTCGAGACCAGCCTGACCAAAGTGGTGAAACACCGTCTCTACTAAAAATACAAAAAAAATTAGTCGGGCGTGGTGGCACGTACCTGTAATCCCAGCTACTCAGGAGGGCTGAGGCAGGGGAATCACTTCAACCGGGGAGGCGGAGGTTGCAGTGAGCCAAGATCACACCACTGCACTCCAGCCTGGGTGACAGAGCGAGGCTCCGTCTCAAAACAAACAAACAAACAAGAAAATTAAAAAAAAAAAAAGAAACCCACACTGGCCCCCTCATGGCACTCTTGCTTCAAACCTTTCAACCTTTTCTGTTTGGCTTTTGGAGCCTTCCACTGTCTGGCTTTTTCCTCTCTCTAAATCCTATCAATTGTGACAGATCCAGCTCAATTTCTACCCCTCTTTAAGGCCTTTTCAAGCTTTTGTTGGACTTATCTATGAATTCATATGATACTTAGCATCAATGCCATAATTGCTGCCTTGCTCTTGCTCACCTTAAACAGAATAGTAAACATGCGCATGCTAGATCTTGAAGATTTTTACAGATAGGGACAATGTCCTATAAGCCTATATACCCTTCTACCAGTCAGTACAGAACTGAGCACACAGAAAACAAGCAATATAGATTTCATTGATTGAGTAATTGGTTGTTTTTCCCTCTCTGGCCTCGGTGATTTCATATGTAAAATGACAGGACTGTGAACAACATCTTCCTCCAGCCTTGAGGCTCGATGGAGCTGTGATTAAAAGCCCCAAACTTTTATCAGGAAAAGATAATAAATCTTAGCCATTGGTGTAAATTGAAAGGATCATGTTCTGAGCTACAACGTTGTTGATTTCATAATATTTCCCATCCCTCTGGAAACTCCAGAAAACTAAGTTACTATTCCCCCTTCCACCAAAAGTAAGAAAAATCAGAACCACTGAGATGAAACATCACACCACCCAGTTGGGACCACTGAGATGAAACATCACACCATCCAGTTGGGAAGGTAACCTCAGGAAGTTTCTCCAGAATTCAGTACAAACATTTCAGATTTAACACTTTGCTAATGAGACATTATTGTTTTTCACACAATGAGTGATGTAATGATGAATTACAGCTGCAGGACTGGCTGCCCTCTGCTCAAACCCTTTCAGAAGGAGTACTGTGGGGCCTCCTTCTGGTCACAATGTAGGATATTGGAATTCATTCCTAGAGTTTGAGGACACCTGTTGAGACAGACAGAAAGAGAGAGAGAGAAGAGGAGAGAGAGAGAGAGAAGGAAAGAGAGAGAAACAGAGAGAGAAGGAGAGAGAAAAACAGGAGAGAGAGAAAGAAAAAGAAAGAAAGGAAGGAAAAGAAAGAAAGAATGAATGAAAGAAAGAAAGAAAAGAAATGGAAAGAAAGAAGAGAAAGGAATGGAGGCAGACACCTTCCATCTGCAGTGCCCCAAGCGCTTATCATTGGTTTGGACACAGAGCAAGCATAAGTGTTTATTAAAGCTTGGCCACTGAGGGCAGAGAGAAGTGAACTGGAGATGGGGATGAAGGGCAAGATGCAGGAGGTGCAGCAGGGCAAAGAAAATTAACTTCTTCCTTTCTTAAATTTAGCCCCAAGAGGGCTCCAGTAACTTAAACCTATTTCAGTCTTATCATGAGAAATTTCTATTTCATTCTAATCATGACAGACCATTATACAAACTCAAATTGAGGGACTGCCTACAAAACACCTGACCACTAAAATGTCAAGGTCATGGAAAACAAGAAAATTCCGAGGAGCTGTCACAGACTGGAGACATGATGTGACTAAGATGACAAATACCATGTGGAATCCTGAATGGATCCTGGAAAAATTGATGTAATCTGAATAACTTTTATAGTTTGGTTAATAATATTGTATCAAGATTAATGCGTTACTTTTGATAAATATTTTCTGGTTATGTAAGATAAGGTTTCCTTTTAGACCCTCTCTTTCCTGTCAGCTTCTACATTCCTCCGAGAGCTCAACAGTGACTCTTAGAGGCCTCTAGCCGCAATAGCAGCAAATCAGTTCAGCAATCTGAAAGAGCCGTTTGGACCTGCATTTTCCAAATTATTGAAACAAACTCTTTTGGCAGGCACTATTTTTAGAAAAGTAGTATCCATTTCTCTGCCATCTTATAAAGAGCATGGAAATCACCACTTAATTCTTCATTGTCCATACCTATTAGTATAAACATCTGCTTTTGGGCCAAGTGCAATGTCTCACACCTGCAATCCCAGCACTTTGGGAGGCTGAGGTGGAGGATCACTTAAGACCAGAAGTTCATCCTCAGGTGCCCATCCAGAGAAGGGGAGCTGGTGCTATTCGGTGAGCCCCAGATGGAAATGTGTCTGAGCTGCAGACTTCAGGGGAATACTTGAATAAGTTCAGTGAATTTTTGTCCTTCCCTTCATAGAAAGCTTGACTTGCTTTGTCATGTTTCCACGTGTAACCAAAGCCAGATGAAGAAATACAGACACTCTACCATACAAACTCTGTAACCTACACATCCAAATTGAGTAAAACCAAAGACTGCAGCTGGGGCCGCCAAGAAGCCGCAGGAAGAAGTAAGCAAGCAGGACCTCAGCAGGCAGATTTGCTGGGGTCAGGAGCACAGGCTTGAGATAGGGCATCCCCAGCCCCCACCCCACTAAGAGACACCAAGTCCAGGAGATCTTAGGGCTGTGCTTCTCAGCACCACGTGATTGACTCAACTCCTTTGCCCTGGCTGCAATGCCACCACATTACTAGCCCACATCCATGTGACACTAAGGCAGAAAGATGGAATGTAAAGGGTATGGGATTTGGATACAGACAGACCTGGATTTGCATTTTAACTCTGCCATGTATGCGCTGCTGCGCTTTATGCAAGTTACTGAAGAGCTCTGTGCCTCGGTCTCCTCATTAAAATGAAGATGATAGTTCTACTCTGCCACAGGGTTATTGGGAGGATTAAAGATAAGGCACACAAAGCTCTCAATAACATTGTGTAGGACATAGTAGTCATGGCAACCAATAAATGGTAGCTGTTTTTCTCTGTTCTGTGTGAAAAAAGCTGGACACAAAAGGTCACATATTGTATGATTTCATTTATATGAAATGTCCAGAACAGATAAATCCATAGAGACAGAAATTAGATTAGTGGTTGCCAAGGGCTGCGGGGAGGAAGGAGTGGAAGGTGACTGCCAATGGATACAGAGTTTCTTTTAGGGGTGATGAAAATGTTCTAAAATTAGACAGTGGTGATAGCTGTGCAACATAGTGGACATACAAAAATCACTGAATTGTACAAAGTATACAGTTGTAAATTTTATGGCGATGTGTATTATTTCTTAATCAAATAATAATTAAAATGATTAACAAGGTAAGTTTTATGGCATGTGAATTACGTCTTAACTAGAATTTTTTAAAGATACATGACCTATACCTCAGTTTGTGAATATGAATAGAAATAAATATTTCTAAAATGTGGATAACAGTAGTACCTGACTCATAGGGTTTTTGTGAACATTTAATGAGTTGATTTTTAAAAAATATTTAGACTAATGCTGACACACTATAAAAGCTCAATAAATGTCAGCTATAATTATTACTGTTATTGTCATTGTCATGGTCATCATCATTTTCATCACAGGGAGCATAGTTTAATAGTCAAGATCAATGGGGTTTGAGTTAAACAGACCTGGTTTAAAATCTGACTTCATACTTGGCAGTATATATTATAATAATTAATGATGTAGCTACTGGATTCAGACTATCTTCATCAAAATCCTCACTCCACCATTTACCATTTGATTTTAGGCAAGTCTTCATCTTCAACCCCTCTTTGCCTCAGTTTCTTCATCTGTAAAATGGGGGTGATAATAGTTCATACCTAATGTCATGCCATGAAAATCGAATGATGTATCCATTAGAATGCTGATATGATTTGGCTCTGTGTCCCCACCCAAATCTCATGTTGAATTGTAATTCCCAGTATTAGGGGAGGGACCTGGTGGGAGGTGATTAGATCATGAGGGCGGATTTCCCCCTTGCTGTTCTCTTGATAGTGAGTGAGTTCTCATGAGATCTGATGGTTTAAAAGCATGTAGTGCTCCCCCCTTCGCTCTCTGTTCCTCCTGCTCTGCCGTGTGAAGAAGGTGCTTGCTTCTCCTTCAACTTCTGCCGTGATTGTAAGCTTCCTGAGGCCTTCCCAGCCATGCTTCCTGTCCAGCCTGTGGAACTGTGAGTTCATTAAACCTCTTTTCTTTATAAATTACCCAGTCTCAGGTAGTTCTTCATAGCAGTGTGGGAACAGACTAACACAGATGCTTTTGGCTTCAGGTTTCAGAAACCTGGCTCAATTTGTCTGAAACCAAATAGGAAAAAAAGAAGGGATAGGAAAGAGAAAATAATTAATTGAGAAAACACAATACAAATCAAGAAGGGAAGGAGAAAGAAAAAGAAAGGAGAGAGAAAGACAGAGAAGGGTTTAGAGAGGTTTATTTTCAGTAGCCATTAGTTTTGGGGATGCTTCCCAGAAGACTTCTCTGCCCAAATTTTCTTCCTGGGTTTCTAAGATTATTCTTCTTATGTTTTTAGTATAAACTGCTTCAAACTCTTTTGGTAATAGGCAGGCACTAAATAAAACAATACTACTTTGCCTTATAGGCTTGTTGTTATCTCTGCTCTCTAGGAGTATAAATCTCATGGAGAAGACTGTGCAAAAAAAAAAAATTTTTTTGAGACAGAGTTTCACTCTTGTTGCCCAGGCTGGAGTGCAATGGTGCAATCTTGGCTCACTGCAACCTCCACCTCCTGGGTTCAAGCGATTCTCCTACTTCAGCCTCCCAAGTAGCTAGGACTATAGGCATGCACCACCATGCCCGGCTAATTTTTATTTTTAGTAGAGATGGGGTTTCGCCATTTTACATAGGCTGGTCTCAAACTCCTGCTTCAGCCTCCCGAGTAGCTGGGATTACAGGCACCCGCCACGACACCCAGCTAATTTTTTTTTGTATTTTTAGTAGAGACAAGATTTCATCATGTTGGCCAGGCTGGTCTCGAACTCCTGACCTCAGGTGAGCCGCCCACCTCAGCCTCCCAAAGTGTTGGGATTACAGGCATGAGCCACTGCGGCTGGCACAAATTATTTTAACAATGTAACATTTCTGCCCAGTCAATGGGATCATTCGGAAAGGCATTTTGCTTCTTTTTTCTTTTTTAAGCAACAGGGTCTTGCTCTGTCACCCAGGCTGGAGCACAGTGGTACAATCATAGCTCACTACAGCCTCAACCTCTTGGGCTCAAGGGATTCTGTCACCTCAGCCTCCCAAGTAGCTGGGACTACAGGTACATGCCACCAAGCCCAGCTAATTTTTCTATTTTTTGTACAGATTGGATCTCACTATGCTGCCCAGGCTGGTCTCAAACTCTTGGCCTCAAGCCATCCTCCTACCTTGGCCTCCCAGAGTGCTGGAATTACAGGTGTGAGCCACCTCACCCAGGATAGAATGGCATTTTGAATGGGCCAATATGTGCCGACATATGCCCTAAAAGGTTTGGTTTCATTGAAGTAATACAGCAGGAAGCCAGGAACCAAAGCCTTGAATCACAGATGAGATTCCATCTCTGGGCCTTTCATAACCATGCATGGCTTCAAATTCCCCATCACCAAAACAGAAAATTAAAGCAGAATGTACTCTCCAGGTGGCCCTCTAAGTAGGAAATAACATCTTATCACCCTACTTATGATTATAGAATCAAAGATTAGATGGGTCTTTAGGAAAGATGAACTTATTTTCCAGATATGCAGACAGGGACCCTGAAACTCAGCGAGGGCAGCAGACCAGCTGGGTTCCAACAGGATTGAACCTACTTTCTAGCCTTGTATTCTACTGTGATATAATACAGACTGATGAATTTGTTTCTCTTTGTCTCTTTCTGACCATCAAAGCAACTGATTTCTACATGAGAGAAGAATATACATGCTGAGAGAAGAGGATCACCTGGAGATGTGTACCAACTCTGTGTCCCAGTGAGAAATTTGCAAGTATCTGTATAGCTCTTAATGTAGAGATCGGTACTTATCTAACAATGGAAGTTCAAGTTTCTAACTGCTTTCCTTTTGGCCTAATTTGATAAGGATCAGATTAGCAAATCAGAGTAAAGGTGAGATGGGGATGTAAATATTCATTAGCTTCTGACATTTCTAAGCAAGAAAGCCAAGGACATCTACCAAGCCTGGAGACTGTTTCTCTTAAGATGCCAGGAGGATATGCTAGTCCAGGCTCCAAGAAACACTGACCCACGTGCCATTTTGAAAAGCCCATCAGATCTACACAATCACAGTAAGAGAAGAACGTTTATTTCTATCCCCTTTGGCCACTGCCTGATTTCCATTCAACCTAGAAAGAGGTAAAAAAAAAAAAAAAAAAATCGGCTATGCTGTGATCTCACTGCGTTGAGTATGGTAGTTTCACAGGAGTCTTTACCTCATTAAGATGGGTCGGGTAAGGACTGAAATTATCCCAGCTTTCCTCTCTATCACACATTCAATTCAACACTGTGATGAGTATTTCATAAAGGTTTTATAATTCTCAGTGGTGTGGTGAATAGCCTTTGGCCTTTAAATTAAATGACAGAAAAAAGTTTCTTCAGGCAGAAAAAATGAGATTCTATTTCTGTTCCTAGATTTAGTTATCAGTCACCTGGTTTCACATTAAACTTTGATGATAAGTTATTCAATAGCCATGATATCAGAAGTTCTACTGGCCAGAACAAATTGCCAGTAACTACCCGCATGACTAAGAGAAAGCACTGCCTCTCATTTCCCCTTTCTTTTGCCCAGGAGATTGTGGTTGCGATCTCCCAGTCCTGCTGGCTCCAATGCCTGCTTGCCTGCCTTTTTTTCTTCCTTCCTTCCTAACCAAGTTCTACCTTCCTAACAAGAGTACACTAGTATTCCATTAAAAGAGCCAGACAGAGAGAGAGAGAGAGGTAAAGAGAGAAAGAGAGAGGAAGGTTACCAGATTAAAGTTTTTATCAGACGATATCTCCCAAGCAACCTAAAGCTTTTAGTCTGTCAGTCCCTTCCTCACATTTCCAAAGGGCCAGGAGGGAAGGAAGCCCTTCCTACAGCATATTGTGGAACTGGCCCAGCCCAATTCACTTTTAATTCCTCAGGAATAGCATCACTGTCCCCGTTGTTTCCCTGGGAGGTCATTCTACTGCCTATAGCTTCCACTCTACTATGGAATTAATTGTTTCTCCACCAAATTCATAAGTTGAAACCCTAATCCCCAATGTGACTGTATTTGGAGATAGGGTTTACAAGGAGGTAATTAAGGTTAAATGAAGTCATACAGCTTTTTAACCTTAATTAAATCAGGGCAGGTCCTTAAAAGAAGAGATAACAGAGCTCTTCTTCTTGCTCTTCTTCTCTCTTTCTTTTTCCTTTTCTTATTTTTCTTTTTTCTTTCTTTTTTTATTTTTTCTTTCTTTTTCTTCTTTGCTCACAAAGAAGAGACTATATGAGGACACAGCAAGAAAGCAGCCATCTGTGAGCCAAGAATGGAGCCCTCACCAGAAACCAAATCAGCCAGCACCTTGATCTTGGACTTCCAGCCTCCAGAACATGAGAGGATAAATGTCTGTTGTTTAAGCCACCTAGTCTGTGATATTTTGTTGTGGAAGCCTGAGCAAACTAAGACACACTTCAATTCCTTTCTGCCCATTTCCTTCTCTATAGTGCCTTCTTACTGCCTGCAAATTACTCTTTGGAGACTTACAGTCCTGAAGCAGAGGCACATTCCCACTTCTCCTAAACAGCAGCTTCCCTGAGCTACACATATTAAATTCTTTTAAGCTCACCTCATTTTTTCAATGATTTTTAAGGCTCTTCTCCATACTTTGTCCAATTTCAACTAGTACATTACTTATATGGGTGACAAATTTCAACTCCATAAACCATCTTGCATGAACAACTACAAGATATAAAAACTCAAACACTCACTGTATCCTCCAGTATGAGTGCATTTGTGCATATGTGCACATACGCTGGTTTGTTATATATATTTCATGAGTGTCTTAGTCTGTTTTCTGCTGCTATAACAGAATACCACATACTAGGTAATTTATAAAGAATAGAAGTTTATTTTGCTTATGGTTCTAGAGGCTGGGAAGTCCAAGAGCCTGGTGCTAGCATCTGGTGAAGGCCTTCATGCTTTGTTATCCCACAGCAGAGGGCAAAGGTGAAAACCAGTGCTCAAGGCAGAGGGAGGCACCAGGGGCTGAGCTCACTTTATAACAACCCACTGTCATAATAACTAACCTGCTTCCATGATAATGACATTAGTCATGAGAGCAGAGCCAATCACCTCTTATCAGGTCCCAACTCCCATCACTCCTGCATTGGGAATTAAGTTTCCAACACATGAATTTTGAGGGGGACACATTCAAACCATAGCAAGGGGTAAAGGTAAAACATTATGGCCATTTAGGTTTCCTTGATTCTACCCAATTATAAATACCAAGAGAAACCTGAGTTCCACTTCCCCAATCTCATCCAAATATTTCTCTTCAATGAGATTTTGAAAACCCATCCATGGATTGGTTAAAGATGGCAAAATACAAAAGAAATCAACTTCCTGCATATTTCCAATGGTGAATTTGTTCCATTAAAAGGCGTCAAATGGGAGCATGTACAGGATGAGTATTTCTCAGAGTCCTGTGGGAGAAAGCAAGCTGGGGATTCTGTTCATGTTTCCTGCATTTGGACAGAGGCCCTGTTGGTAAGTTCCTCTGCAAGAGATGAACAGAATCCAGTGTTATCTAAATGTCAGATGGGATCATTCTAGAGAGTAGCCCCTTAAACTCTCTAAGAAGAGGAGGTTAAATTCTCTGTCAAAACTTCCATACATTCCACTCCCTCTTCCTCAAAGGAAACCTCAGAGCTGAGGTACCAAAGTGAAATCAAACAAACAGAAGGCCATAAATGCTACCTGCTTCTGTAGCACTGCAGTTGGTGCATAGACAATGAGCCACAATAACACTGACAGCAGCCCAGCTCTCTCCTTGTTCATTTTGGCTGCAGGCCCTCATAGGCATAAATCGCTGTTACGTAGGTCCACTGTGCATTTTAGCAATTTTAGGTGTTAGATATTTCAAGTGATTTTATTCCAGTGACAAGGGGTGGGGTAAGCAACTGTCTATGGAACGGAGGTTGTGAAGAGGCGGCCACTTCAGGTTCCCCCTGGTGCACAGACACCTAGAGCCCTGTAGGCGGAGACACAGAGCTGTCCATCTGAGCAAGCAGTGCTTTGTTCTTATTTGTCTTCCCCACAAAATACGTACACTCAGCATTGCGACTTTTCCTTTCCATTTGCATCTGTGAATCCTAGGGAGAAATCATAAATATCTGCATGTATCTATCTATGCATTTAAATAAATGAAAGTTGGCAGTGGCTTTCTTTTTTCCATTTCAATTGATAGGCACAATGCATAAAAAGGGAATTAGTGTTGATCTTATTTTATCAAAGCAATTTCAAGAAATCTTTTAGTCAAAGAAGAAAATAATCAGCTATTTCATAGCACTGTGTTAAGTGGTAATTCATGCTCCTGCGGAAATACAATGACCACACCTGCCATTGTGCTTTGAGCCAGACCTTGCTTGGAGAACATTTAAAGGGCAGTGTGTTTATTCTACCTGTATATGAAGAGGCACACAGATGCCCGCATGTAACACATCACAGTCAGAAATTCTATCACATGCAACCTGGGCATGGGATGGGACCATCCACGTACAGGTGCCAGCTCTGCCTGGAGCCAGGTAGAGAGACCAGATGGCTGCTGGGAGGGTTCCTGCCTCTCCTGATGCTCTGGACACACCAGATGGGAAAATACTAGCAAATACGCATGCTGTTTTCTCTGGACATGTTGATGCCTAAATAAATGTCCTCCTTTTAAGCAGCATACTAGTTTCCTGTGGCTACCGTAACAAATTACCACAAACTTGGTAGATTAAAACAACCAAAATTTATTTTCTCATAGCTCTGGGGGCCAGACGTCCAAAATCAAGGTGTCAGCAGGGCCATGCTCCCCCTGAAATCTCTAGGAGAGAATCCCTCCTTGCCCCATTCAGCTTACGGTGGCTTGGTTTCTGGTAACCTAACTCCAGTCTCTGCCTCTGTCTTCACGCAGCCTTCTCTACAGTGTCTCTGTGTCTCAATCTTCCCTCTCCTTTCTCTCATACAGACACCAATCATTAGATTTAGGGCCCACTCTCAATCCAGAATAACCTCATCTTAACTTAATTACCTCTGCAAAGACCCTGTGTCCACATAAAGTGACATTCATAGGTACTGGGGGCCAGAACTTGGACATATATTTTTGGGGGACACAATTCAACCCACTACAGGCAGCATATCCAAGATGTCTTGTGGCACACTGACTTGTTACAAATTGCAGCCATCCCCAAATCATTTTCCTTTTCTTTTCTTCATACCCCAGGAACTACAACTACAAATAGAAACTTCAGTGAAAACGTGGCGTGCTCACAGGTTTTGACTTAGAAGCAGGGAGGAAAGGCATTTATAAGATCCTGCAATCTGGACACTATGCTAGCCTGGAAACTCCACACTTGTTCTCTTCCAATCCTGTAAAATAAGGATTGCTGTCACCAGACTGCAGATGAGGTTACTGTGGCTCAGAGTAACCCACCCAAGGTCTCCCAGCAATCTCTGGGCAGGCCCAGGTTTGGAGACTATGTCTATCTGACTACACAGCCTCATGCACTGTGTGTATGAGGATGTAGGGACAGAGTCAGAATATATGGCTACAACGTGGCAGCATTTGGAGAGCTCTTGGGAGGGCCCAGACCATTCCCCCAACTAAGCTGCCTTACCAGCTTGTTAGTGCCTGTTTTTCCTTCACAGGGAACAGCCCCTTCCATTTTATAAATACACATAAGGATGTAACCCAGAGAGGAGTAGTACCTTCTCTGAAATACATACCAAAAGTAGACCAGGTCCTTTTCAGAGGCAGATTTGATCAGAAGAAGAAAACATAGAAGACAGCAAGGGCTGCTAGCAGACCCCCCTGAGAAAGAGGTTGAAGGCATCTAAAGACAGAAAATTGTGCAGCCCACTATCTTAGCTCCAGCAGCTGTAACAAATTTTCAGAGACTGAGTGTCTTAAATAACAAACATTTACTTCTCAGTTCTGGAAGACCAAGATCTAAGTGCCAACTTATTTGGTTACTGGTGAGGGCTGTCTTCCTGGTTTGCAGATGGTCATCTTCTTTTATCCTCATATGGCGCAGAGAGGAAGCCAGCTCTCTCGTGTCTGTTCTTTTTCTTTTTGAGAATATGCTATTTTAAAATTTTTATGGGTACATAATAGTTGTACATATTTATGGAATACATGTGTTACAAGTATATAATGTGTAATGATCAAATCAGTGTAATTGGGATATTCATTGCCTTAAACATTTATCATTTATTTGTGTTGAGAACATTCCAAATCCACTTCTCTAATTATTTTGAAGTATACGATAAATTACTGTTAACTATAGTTGCCCTATTGTGCTACCAGATCAGTAAATCTCATTCCTACTATCTAACCGTATTTTCGTATCAATTTTTTATACGGGCACTTATCCCATCATGAGGGCTCCATTGTCATGACCTAATTACCTCCCAAAGGCCCCACCTCCTAATACCATCACATTGGGGATTAGGGTTTCAACATATAAATTCTGGAGAGACACAAACATTCCATCCATTGCAGTAAGTATGCCTGGAGCAGCCAGCTTCCTCTGTCTGATCAATTCTGTGTGGGTATCTGACAGCTAGGTGATTCTGGATCAATCAGTCACCTCTATTTGTCTCAGGTTCCTATCTGTAACACAAAGCGAGAATAAACATCCCCACCTATCGAGGATCCAGAATGGCTTCCCTGGAACTCCTTGATGCTCGCTTGGGCAATGTTTTACATGGAAACAAACACAAGTCACATACTTTGATCCAGGAGACAAATTGAAGTTAGGCCATCAAAATAAAACCAGAAGGGAATCGTTTGAAAAAGAAATTAAATGAATAAATATTTTCTCTAAATAGAAAAGTTATGAGCACGGTGTATAGAGAAAACCATGTCAATTCTAAGAAATAAGTTAATATATTCTGTAGACAGAACCAGGAAATCAGAGAAATATAAAGTCCTAGCACAAAAACGTGCAAGATAATTTGATAAACCATTCCCTGACAAGAAAGTAACTACACTTAGAACAGCAAGAAGAAATCTAAGGGAATGGAGCAAAAGCAAACAGACTAAAACAAAGCAAGAGGGATTGTGGTGAGATATATGGAAGAACTTCCAGACCGTTATAGGGATGAGGACTAAGCTCTGTTTTTGTTTTTGATTTTGTTTTTGTTTTTGTTTTTGTTTTAATCTTGCCCAAATTCCTTTCTAAGGGGTCTGGGGAGTCATGCCCTACAAACCGTAAATTCTCTCATCAGATGGGTTTTATTTAACCATGTGTATCATGGCTTACTTTTCAATCTGATTCTGACATAACAAGGGAAAAAATCAAAATGTTTTACCCCAAAATATATTTCCTTGCCATACCTTGGAATTGCCCTGCAAAGTCTCTTGAAGGAAAAATCCGTCTTCTATAGAGAATCCCTTTCCCCGTTTGTTTTCCTTCCTTCCTTTCCAGATCCAGGAGATAATCAACTAAGAGCCAAGCACCCTTTTAAGTCCGATAAGAAACACTTTACAACTTGCTCTCTCTGAAGTCTACTATCTGAGAGCTTCCTCTGCACAACAAAACTTGGTCTCCACAATCCTTTACCTTACCCTGAACATTTCCTTTGATCCCAGGTCTTCAGATAAACTCAACTAATTGTCAACCAGAAAATGTTTAAATTTACCTATAGCCTGGAAGCCTTCCCCATTTTGAGTTGTCCTGCCTTTCTGAATGAAACCAATGTATTTCTTAAATGTATTTGATTGATGTCTCATGCCTCCCTAAAATACATAAAACCAAGCTGTACCCTGACCACCTTGGGCACATGTTCTCAAGACCTTCTGAGGGCTGTGTCACGGGCCATGGTCACTCATATTTGGCTCAGAATAAATCTCTTACAATATTTTAAAGAGTTTGACTCTTTTCGTCAACAGGTATAAACTGTTGATCCAAGGAGGTATGGAACCTATTACCCACAGATATTCAGAAAAATGATACATATTTCTATTTAGTTTCCTAACTGCACAATAGAGGGAGTTTTCTGATACTCGGAAACTTTTAAGAGAAAAAAAATAACTTTTTAATATACATTTGATCCCCCAAAAAATGTTTTTCATGGTTTTATATAATAATGACTGCTATTTTCCTAGTGTTACAGTAATAAGTATATTATGATGATGATTAACATTCCATAGAAAGATTTACTAATATTTTTAGAACATCTCTTGGGTGCCACATACTTTTCACATGTGAATACACATAACCACCTGTAAGGAATAAGGAACCTGAGATGCAGTGCATTCAAGTAATCTTTCTATATCATGTGGCTAATCGGTGATATGACAGGAATTCAAAGCAAGTTTGACTGATTTCAAAGCCCAAATTCTTACCACTACACTGAACTGCCTGAAATGTACATGGTTTACACTTACAGGTTATGCTCTCTCAAGCATTCTGTAAGCTCCTAGAAGGCAGAGGCTCTGTATTTGGCCTCTGTCTTTCCCACATCTGCCCCTCCTCATCTAATCAGCCAGCCGATCTTGTTTCTCCTCCTTCTAAATATGTTTTGAATGCATTAATTTCTCTACCTCATCAACTCTATTACCTTCCAGCCAGCCACCACCATCCTTTATAAGAAGCATGAAGACCACTAACTACCTTGCTTTGCCTCCAGGCTTGCCTTTTCATAGTCAACTTTTTGTAGCTAGAGACAGCTTTCTAAAATGCAAATCTGATCAGGTTGTGCTCTTCCCTACAACTCTTCAATGGTTTCACATTGCCTCCTGCAATGGACTGCATGCTTGCATCCCCTCAAGTTCCTATGCTGAAATCCTAAACCCGCATGTGATGGTATTAGGAGGTAAGGCCTTTGGGAGGGGATTAGGTGATGAGAATGGTGCCCTCATGGATGGGATTAATGTCCTTATAAAAGGGACCCCAGAGAGCTCTCTCATGCCCTTTCCACCATGTAAGGATGCAAAAAGAAGTCAGCAGTCTGCAATCGGAAAAAGGTCCTCACCAAAACCATGCTGACACCCTGATTTCAGATTTCCAGTTTCCAGAGCCGTAAGAAAAAAATTATGTTGTTTAAAAGCCACCCATGCTATGATATTTTGTTATAACAGCCCAAGGTGACTAAGACAACTCCCAATGCTCTCTACACTCATAATACAGTTCCCAACTTTTGCTCTGCTGTCCTGCCAGGAAGGACATTGCCCACCAGCTTCACCAGGCTAACCCCTACCTGTTGTATGCAGTTCCCCCGGTTTCAGTTTAGATGCCACCTTCTCCTCCTCCTTGATTGCCTATTGCTGCCCTTGAGACTCCTTCTGTATACTCCTATAGCACCCTATGCAGGTCCCTTATAGTGCTCACCAAACTGTGTCACATACATGGCTGTTGATTTGTTTCCTCCATGACAGGACTAAAAGCTATTCAAAAGCAGTGACTGTGACCTTTTCATAAATGACTTCCCAGCAATTCAAAAGTCAAGTTCCCAATAACTGTATAAATAAAAAAAAAAATGTATGGTAAGGTCTGGACTCAAAATCAGAGCTTAATAACTGCTCCCTGGCTAAATAAATGCATAGGAGAGACTGTGTAGGACCTGCTCCAGATGAACTGACCTGCAACACAAGGATTCTCTTCTCTCTAGGCACTCAAACTTGACTTCAAACAGCAGAGTGGAAGGCCTTACTAGGGCTTCCAGAAATAGAGGATGGGAAATGTTACTCCTTTGAAAGCAGGAAAAGAATGATCTGTGGTTGCTAGGTCGTTCTTCCTGTTCTTGTGTCCCAAACTGCTTTTCTTGAACAATTCAGGCTTTTGGTTAGTCACCATAAACAAATGTGACAACAGATTAATTTTGATTTGAGGTTATGAAACAAAGCAAGGGGGTATTGGTACATAATGTCCACTTTGATGTCACAGCCCAAGGATAAGGAGGATAATTTAATTTGTTTTCTCTGGACATTCAGCTCCCCCAAGGGAAGAAATATTCAACCTTAGGGCATCTTCTCCATCAGTTGTTTTTCTCTGGCTCTTCCTGTTCCCTGAGTGGAGAGGGGAGGTGAGCATTTGTCCTTTAAAGACTGTTAGATAATGTTGTTGGGAATGTAAGAGAGTTGGCAGAGAGGGACAGAGGACAAGCAGTGCTTTTAAACGGAAAAAAACCATATGTTCCACTTTGATTTCATAAGTGTCTCAGGATGTGTCTTTAAGAAAAAGAAAGAAATGGCAATTTATATGGTCATTTAGATACTGCAATTGTCTGTCTTTGTGTGTGTAAAGAGGTTCTGTGGAGGCAGATGACTGGGAGTTCAGCATAGCTGTCCACATGCCCCCTCTAAAGAACTTTGTATGTTCATTGGTCTGATCCTGACCCTCAGTGGTTCCCTGTGTCACTCTCCCCAACCTGCATTAGAAGCTCTGGGACTTTAGAAATTAGCAAGGTGAATAGAACAGGAAGAAGAGAAGATCCAGCAATAGGGGAGGGGGTAACTGCAAATACAGCAGCAAAAGCATGAGGAGGAGAACAGATATCCAGGAATTAGCAATGATTTTTAAAAATTGAAATACTATATACAAAATAAACAAAATGTTAGGTAACCAAACTTATTTACTAAACTGAATGACTGAGATGTTCTGAAGGTCTTGCTACTTCTTCAAGTAACACAAATAAACCCATTGCCTCTTAGGCTAATTATGTGGGAAAATGTTATTCTCTTAACAATGCATCCTTTTTTATTAAACAGCATATAAGCAGATTTTTATTTTAAAAAATTCCTGACAACCTTATTTTTTTCATTTTAGGCTATGTTTTATTGTCCAGCATATTTGTGCTTGTGAATTTTTACCACAACTACAACCACAGGCTTAGAGACAGAAATTTTTTTCTAATTTTTAATATATATTTTTAATTGACACATAATAATTGTACGTATTTGTGCAGTACAACGAGAAATTTTGATACATGTATATGAAGTATAATGATCAAATCAGGGTAATAGCATATTCATCACCCAAACGTTTATTATTTCTTCTTGTGGTAATATTCAAAATCATCTCTTTGCCGGGCGTGGTGGCTCACGCCTGTAATCCCAGCACTTTGGGAGGCCGAGGTGGGTGGATCACGAGGTCAGGAGTTCGAGACCAGCCTGGCCAATATAGTGAAACCCCGACTCTACTAAAAAATACAAAAATTAGCCGGGAATGGTGGCATATGCCCATAGTCCCAGCTACTCGGGAGGCTGAGGCAGGAGAATCACTTGAACTCGGGAGGCGGAGGTTGCAGTGAGCCGAGATGGCACCACTGCACTCCAGCCTGGGCGACAGAGTGAGACTTCGTCTCAAAAAAAACAAAGAACAAACAAAAAACAAACAAACAAAAATTGTCTCTTCTAGCTATAAGGAAAAATACAGTATTTTACGGTAGTCACCCTACAGGGCTATAGAACACTAGAACTTATTTCTCCTATCTAGCTATAATTTTCTATCCATTAACCAGCCTCTCCTCAACCTCCCCTTACCCTTACCCTTCCCAGCCTCTAATACTCACAATTCTACTCTCTACTTCTACTTCTGTTCTCAATCTCTCAATTCAACTCCTATGAGCTAACTTTTTTAGCTCCCACATATGAGTGAGAACATGTGGTATTTATCTTTCTGTGCCTGACTTATTTTACTTAACATGATGTCCTCCAGGTTAATCCATGTTGCTGCATATGACAGGATTTCATTATTTTTTATGGCTGAATAGTATTCTATTGAATATATATACCACATTTTCTTTATCCATTCATCCTTTGATGGACACTTAAGTTGATTCCATATCTTAGCTATTGTGAATAGTGCTACAATGAACATGGAAGTGCAGATATCTCTTCAACATACTTATTTCACTTCCTATGGATATATACCCAGTAGTGGGATTGCTAGATCATATGGTAGGTCTATTTTTAGCTTTTTGAGGAACCTCCAAGCTGTTCTCCATAGAGATTGTACTAATTTACATTCCCACCCACAGTGAATGAGGGTTCCCTTTTCTCCACATCCTCACCAGTATTTTTTATTTTTATTTTTTTCTCTTTTTTGTACTAGCCATTCTAACTGGGGTAAAGTGATATTTCATTGTGATTTTAATTTGCATTTCCCTGATGAATAGTGGGGTTGAGCTTTTTTTCACATACGTGTTGGCTATTTGTTCGTCTTCTTTTGAGAAATGTCTATTCAGATCCTTTGTCCATTTTTTAATTGGATTATTTGGGTTTTGCTGTTATTTGAGTTCCTTGTATATTCTGGATATTGATCCCTTATCAGATAGATAGGTTGCAAATATTTTCTCCCATTTTTCAAGTTGTCTCTTAACTCTGTTCATGGTTTCCTTTGCTGTGCAGAAGTTTTCTGGTTTGATATAATCCCATTTGTCTATTTTTGCTTTTGTTGCCTGTGCTCTTGAGGTCTTAACCATAAAATCTTTGTCCAAACTAATATCCTGAAACATTTCCTCTATTTTTTTTCTAGTAATTTTATAGTTTCAGATCTCGTATTTAACTCTCTAATTTATTTTGCGTATGGTGAGAAATTGGGGACTAGTTTCATTCTTTTGCACATGGATATCCACTTTTCCCAGCACTTATCAAAGAGACTGTTCTTTCCCCAATGTATGTTCTTGGCACCTTTGTCAAAAATGAATTCACTGTAGATGTATGGATTTTCTAGGTTCCCTACTCTGTTCCATGGGTCTGTGTGTCCATTTTTATGCCAATACCTTGCTGTTTTGGTTACTATGGCTTGTAGTATATTTTGAAGTCAGGTGGTGTGATGCCTCCAGCTTTGTACTTTTTGACCAAGCTTGCTTTAGCTATCTCAGGTCTTTGTGGTTCCATATAAATTTTAGGATTGCTTTTTCTATTTCTCTGAAGAATGTCATTGGTATTTTAATAGAGAGTGCATTGAATCTGTGGATGGCGTTGAGTAGCATAGTCATTTTAACAATATTTATTCTTCCAATCTATGAACATAGAATGTCTTTCCTTTTTTGTGTGTGTCTTCTTCAGTTTATTTTATTTATTTATTTATTTATTTATTTATTTATTTATTTTTGTTCCTCATGTCCAGTGGTGCTGGATTCCTTATTTTGTTTGTTTGTTTTGTTTTGGTCAGTGTTTTACAGTTTACATTGTAGAGATCTTTCACCTCCCTGGTTAAAGTTATTCCTAGGCATTTTTTTTTTTTTATCTATTGGAAATGGAATTGCTTTCTTGATTTCTCTTTCAGCTAGTTTTGTTATTGGTGTACAGAAATGCTACTGATTTTTGTATGTTGGTTTTTTAATCCTGCAACTTTACTGAATTCATTCATCAGTTCTAACAGTCTTTTGGTGGAATCTTTAGTTTTTCAATGTATAAGATCATGCTGTCTGCTAACAGGGACAATTTTATTTCCTCCTTTACACTTTGGATGCTTTTTTATTTCTTTCTCTTGTGTAATTGTTCTGGCTAAGGCTTCCTAAAGTGCTATGCTGAATAAGAGTGGTAAAAGTGGGCATTCTTGTCCTGTACCAGTTCTTGGAGAGAAAACTTCCAACTTTTCCACATTCAGTATAATATTGGCTGTGGGGTATTGTGTTTAGGTACAATCCTTCTGTACTTAATTTATTGAATGTTTAGTTACATTCCTGCTGTACCTAATTTGTTGAGAATTTTTATCATGAATGGATGTTGAATCTTATCAGATGCTTTTCCTGCATGTATTGAGATAATATGGTTTTTGTCCTTTATTCTGTTCAGGTTTATAGAGTTGCATATGTTAAACCATCCTGGCATCCCTGGAATAAATCCCACATGATCATGATATATAATCTGTTTGATGTGCTATTGGATTCAGTTTGCTAAGATTCTGTTAAGGATTTTTGCATCTATATTCATCAGGGATATTGTCCTGTAGTTTTATTTTGTTGTTGTTGTTGTTGTGTCCTTGTCTGGTTTTGGTATCAGGGTAATGCTAGTCTCAGAATAAGTTTGGAAGAATTCCCTACTCTTAGATTTTTTGGAATAGTTTGTGAAGAATTGGTGTTAATTCTTCTTTGAAAGTTTGGTAGAATTCAGAGTTGAAGCCATCTAGTCCTGCACCTTTCTTTGTTTGGAAACTTTTTATTACCAATTCAATTTCGCTATTTGTTATTGGTCTGTTCAGATTTTCTATTTCTTCCTGGTTTAATCTTGGTAGGTTGAACACGTCCAGGAATTTATCCATTTCCTCTACATTTTCCAATTTGTTGGCATAGAGTTGTTCATAATAGTCTCTAATGATCCTTTGTATTTCTGTGGTAGCAGTTGTAATGTCTCCTTTTTTGTTTCTGATTTTATTTTTTGGCTCTTCTTTCTTTTTCCTTTGTTAGTCTAGCTAATGGTTTGTCAATTTAGTTTATCTTTTCAAAAGACCAACTTTTCATTTGTTCATCTTTTGTATTTTTTTAGTCTCTATTTCATTTATTTCTGCTCTGATCTTTCTTTCTTTTTACAAATTTGGGTTTTGTTTGTTCTTGCTTTTCTAATTCCTTAAGGCACATAGTTAGGTTGTTTATTTGAAATTTTTCTGCTTTCTTTTCTTTTTTTATGTAATCTTGTTCCTTCTAACCTTCTACTTTTTTTGATGTTGGTGTTTATTGCTATAAATTTCCCTTAGTGCTATTTTAGCTGTATCCTATAGGTTTTGGTATATTGTGTTTCTATTTTCATTTGTTTCAACACATTTTTTAATTTTCTTTTAAATTTCTTGCCTGACCCATTGGTCATTCATAAACATGTTATTTAATTTCCTTGTATTTGTAAAGTTTCCAAAGTTCTTCTTGTGATTGATTTATAGTTTTATTACATTGTAGTCAGAAAAAAATATTTGATATGATTTCGATTTTTTAACATGTTGAAGCTTGTTTTGTGGCCTTACATATGGTCTATCATGGAGAATGTTCCAAGTGCTGATGAGAAGAATGTGGGCTGGGTGTGGTGGCACACGCCTGTAATCCCAACACTTTGAGAGGCTGAGGCGGGTGGATCACTTGAGGTCAGGAGTTTGAGACCAGCCTGGCCAACATGGCAAAACCCTGTCTCTACTAAAAATACAAAAAGTAGCCAGGTGTGGTGGCATGTGCCTGTAATCCCAGCTACTTGGGAGGCTGAGGCACGAGAATTGCTTGAACCAGGAGGTGGAGGTTGCAGTTAGCCGAGATCATGCCATTGCACTCCAGCCTGGGAGACAGAACAAGACTCTGACTAAAAAAAGACAAAAAGAAAAAGAAAAAAGAAGAATGTGTATTCTGTCATTGTTTTATGAAATGTTCTATAAATGTCTGTTAATTCCATTTGATCGATAGTGCAATTTAAATCTGATCTTTCTTTGTGATTTTCTGTCTAGATGATTCAGCCACTGCTGAGAGTGAGGTGTTAAAGTCCACAACCATTACTGTATTGGGTTTTATCCCAATATTTGCCTTATATGTCTGGGTTCTCCAGTGTTGGGTGCATATATATTTACAATTGTTACATTCTCTAGCTAAATTGATCCTGTTTTTATTATTTAGTGACCTTATTTGTCTCTCTTTACAGTTTTGACTTAGTCTATTTTATCTGATATAAATATAGCTACTCTTGCTCATTGTTGGTTTCCATTTTGTGGAATATATTGATGCATTCTCGAAGGAGAAAAATAAAAGTTGCCACTTTTGTTGGTCTCTTTACCTTTAGTCTAGCTAAAGTAAAACATGGCAAGAACTATGTATGAAGCACAGATAAAAGCAATGGCAATTATCTAAAAATGAAGATTGTATAGACAAGATTAAAATGATCAGATAGTGGCCACCTCTTCCTAAATTTGGAGTGAAAAGGGCTTTTGACATAGTAGGTATTTAAGATGAAGGAAGAGCCCAGCTTACGGAATGCTTTCCACTGAAGTAAAGCCTTAAGAATCTTTACTAGCAGGTATAAACAAGGAAAAAAAATTAAAGCATTTTTACACATTTGTATTTTGCCTAATCAGTTAAATAAGTGCAGTTTACTTAATGACACAATGAGTGTCAGCCTTCAATTTGGTAGCATAATATTTTCAATGTCATCTCAGCTAGGTGGCAATGAGGAGTTAAGGGGATTATGAAAATGAAATATTCCCACATACTCTAAGGCATATTCATATTTGAAAACAGAAAGCATTGTCCTTTTTTCACTCTAGGTCAACCCTGCAGAAGAAGAATTCTGGAAGGAGAAATAGGTGGCCAGTCATGACAGTACAATTTGAGGCCTAACAGCCACCTACTTAAGCATATCTTTCATTTGAGGCCATTGTGTTTGAAGTTCTAAACATTAAGCGTCACAGTCTTTCCACCCGTCTGTGTCAAAGAAACTATTACTGATACAGAAAATAATTCCGCAGGAAGATGATCAGTAACTTTTATCAAAAGCAAATGACTTGGGCCAGGCGCGGTGGCTCACACCTGTAATCCCAGCACTTTGGGAAGCCAAGAAGGGTGGATCGTTTGAGCACAGGAGTTCCAGACCAGGCTGGGCAACATAGTGAAACCCTGTCTCTAATAAAAATGCAAAAATTAGCTGGGCATGGTGGCGCGTGCCTGTACTCCCAGCTACTTGTGGGGCTGAGGTCGGAGGATCACTTGAGACTAGGAGGTTGATGCTGCAGGGAGCCGAGATTGTACCACTGCACTCTAGCCTGGATGACAAAGTGAGACCCTGTCTCAAGATAAATAAATAAATAAATAAAGCAAATGATTTGTAGTCAACTGCTTTTCACACTCGTTGGACATAGGGGAATCCAAAAATGACCTTAACTACAAAAATCTGATTTTAGCAAGGCTTGGTTAAACATTATAAAATCCTACATATATTCTTTTTGATCTTTCCCAGAATGAGGGTTTCCACATTGCACAGCTCTAAGGAGTGTGATTCATGTCATAGTCTATATGAATAGTGCAGTTCACAACAGGCATGGCCATATGCAGCAGCCCCTTCCAGACCTCTCAGGTGGAAGAATAATGCTGACCAACTTGCTATAACAATTTCAAAAGAGAACTGTTTGAACCAGTGCAGATGCAGGTGCCCGCTAGATAAGGGGGCTTGTCATGTAACCAATGAATATGATGGGTAGCATTAATAGGCCGTCTATCTCCAACCTTTAGGGATTTTAACAGCATTTTTAATCTTCTTTGAGGTTTTCAAATCAATATTTCAAGAATAGTGATAACACTGCACCTAAAAAGACAAATTAAAAATTACCACTGCCCCCAACCAATATTCTCAGTCAGGAATCGTGTGGTATTTCTTCCCGTAAAAGCTATTGAATAGCAAACTGCTATTTTAATATCTCATTTGTGTATTGTGATAAAATTTCAAGTTGATTTCATATTTATTATTTAATTTGATACTCCCCAAAAGGGTAGATGTTGCTCACAGGAAGTAGATTAAATGTTGCCAGTAGTGTATGATGGGATAAAACTGGAACCAAGGAGGCTGAGAGACTTGTCTGTGGTTCTACAGTCAGGTGAGATAGAGCTCCAAGGTGACTCACATTTCTCCTTCCTACTCCAATGCATTTGCCTCTTCACAACACTACCTTTAGGCCCTGTCAAATATGGCATGCCAATGAGATTTCAGCCCAATAGAAAAGTGGCATACACATGTTTTGAAATTTCAAGCCACACGCCAAACCAATCCTGTTCTCTAGAAAGGAGAGGGACTACCACTCTTCTGTTTCTTCCATCATTCAGTAAAGAATTAACTCAGAAGGTCTGAGTTGTGCAAACTCTGTAAGCTCCCAAGAAATATTTGATCCTTTGACCCAGGCTCCTGGGACTTCTAAACCCTTGGAACATCCTGCCTATTGAGAGTGTCTTTGTTCATCTGAGAGGTCAGGTGAGATAGTTTATGCTAACAGTGTGACTTATTGCCTTGGGCCATGTGCCTCATTAGCTGGGCATGGCGGTGCGTGCCTGTACTCTCAGCCACTTGGGAGGCTGAGGTCGGAGGATCGCTTGTGTATCAGTTTGAACTCTGGGGGCTGGAGATTAAGGTAAGATCAGTCACATGAACATTCCATGCCTGTATGACCAACCCCAGTAAAAACCTTGGACACCAAGGCTCAAGTGAGCTTCACCAGTTAACAATACTCCACATATATTCACACATCATTGCTGGGAGAATTAAGTGCTGTTCATAAAATTTCATCGGGAGACCACAACAGGAAACTGGTACCTGGTCTCTCCTGGGCTCTTTCCTATGCACCTTTTTCCATTGCTGATTTTAATCTGTATCTTTTCACTGTAATAAGCAATAACCATGAGTACAATAGCTTTGCTTAGCTCTGTGAGTGCTTCTAGCAAATAATTGAACCTGAGGGTGGTATTGGGGACCTCCAAACAAAACCATGATTGTGGTCAAAGTCACTTATAAAGCCAGACTGTTGTTTGCATGGTAAAAATTCAGATAGTCATACACTCCTGCTCCCACTATCTGTCTAAATCTGGGAATCTAGGATGTGTCCCTCACCCAGGGTTCACACTGCAGAGCCTAGAGAATATCTGTATTCTCAATGGGCCCCGTTCTGTCCATGTCTCCCTGTCCCACCCACAAATCATCTGTGGCCTTCCCAGGAGGCATCTCCTTCCAATCAGTTAATTACGGAACTGTTCCCTGTGGCATCCTGGCTAGGATAAAGAAACAGTGTCACCATTAAGGAGCCAAGAAGCAAACACCACATCACACCTATTATTTCAAATGAATGGTTCTATAAAAAAGGGCAGTAGTCTCCCTGCTTGGTGACCTACGGCTAAGGATGGCCAGTGATCTGCAGACTCATTAGCCCCTTTCTCATTAGCTGCAGCTGGGTAATCTATCTCATTAGCAGCCTGGGGCTTTTGGGGAATGTAACCCATTCCAAGGCCAGCCTTCCTCTTGGGTAGGTTAGATATTGTGTCTGTCTTCTCTCAGCCCCAGCATGTTAATATTAATCATCATCTGCCCCTCTTTATTGGCACCCAAATATTATCATCGACAAGTGTTATTCCCAATTTATTTTCCACCAAGTCACTGAGGTGTTACACCTGAGTATCCTGGCAGAAACCTAGTGCTGATCTTTCTCCAGTTTATTTTATAGTGCCCAGCCTATCTGCCTCCTGGGCCTGGTCTCTTTTCACCTGAAGTAGTGAGTATTATTGGCCTGCTTTCCCATAGATTATGTCCTCAGAGGGTGCTCTGTCTGGAGGACCTTAGATGCAAATTGGCACATTTTCGTCTAAAACTCCAGGGTCACCTGGATCAGAGTCTCTTCTCTCCTGCACTAGGCTACATGGTTATACAGAGAACCTCACGATGGTTAGTGCACAGCAAGAAGCAATATTGTAGACTGGAAGGAAGACAGACAAGGACTAAAATACAAAAAGCACCTTGAGATTTCTGCTTCACAACAATTCCATAAAGCTGGCATTTTTATCCTAATATTTTTACAAAGGCAAGCCCCAAGACAGAGAGGTTAAGTAACTTGTGCCATGTAGCACACATTATAAATACCACAGCTAGGATTTGGGCTCAGTCTTCCTGTGATCGAATGCCAGGGTCTTTCTGGTGAGGTTCTCCATATAACCATGTGGTCTAGTGCAGAAGAGAAGAGAGACTCTTGTCCAGGTGACCCCAGGGTTTCAGATTTCTGCCTCCTACTGTGGCCCTTAAGAACTTTTCTAGGAAACTGCTGATCAGCTCCTCCTTTGCAGTCCCACAGCAATGCTCCTGTCATGAAGATGTGTTTCAGGCTCACCTGGTACCATACTCGATTCCTCAACAGGTGAGGTTTTGCCTTATTCATCTTAGTGTCTTCAGCTCCTGGTATTATGCCTGCACATTGTGGGTGCTCAATAATGAATCTGACTAATAATGCACTAACTTGAATCACACCTAGAATGCTCCAGAAGCAGGTGGAATTGTAGTCGATGGCTCAAGGACATCGGGAATTTGCAGTTTCTGAGGTTCTCATCTCAGGTTGGCCTACTGTTTGTGGGCACCTTAATCTATTAGAGCTTTAGTCTTGTCATCTGTAAATTCTGATCTCAGAGTGGTGTTGTGAGAATTAAAAGAGGGAAGAAGTCCTGTAAAACACCCAACACAATGTTCAGCACACAAGTGCTCCTTTTCTTCTCCCTTCCTCTTGAGTGCTAGTTTAGGGCATGCCCTTGGAAGGTGGAAATGTTTTATAAACCCAGCAACTCCAGGGAGTCAGAGCTTCTCAGATCTCTGCTATTCTTTGGTTATAAGACACTGATTTACTTATCAGTCTTAACAGATTAATAGGTGCACCTGAAAGGTGCTCTAGCAAAACAAGCAAAGGAATAATGCATTCTGTGAATGTGAGTTATGTCAACTGGCAATCTGGACAGCTCAGGTCCAACTATACACTTTGTTTTCCTCCTTCATGACAGAAGGATTGGATTGAATCATCGGAATAATTACCTTTGCTCCCCAAATTCCCTCAAACACACCTTTCACATTATACAAAAAGGTATCATTTTAACCTCCTGGGGAAAAAAAAAAAAAACAGAAAATCTCAGAGAGTACCACATAGTCCATCCAAATCAAAGCTGAAAAATAGTCTCCAGCTCTCCAAACTTTCCATCCTCTCAACACATTTAAAAAATGTAGTGAGTGCTGCTTAAAAGCATCTATGCTTTAAATAGAAATAAAAAGCTTTTCAGTTGTGCATTATTTCCCTTTTGCGTAAAAAAAATGATGCTGATATAATAATGAGGTTATAACATGGTAAGAGTTTTTATGGTGCCCATTCCACAAATGTCAGCTCTGCTCGCATTTCTAAATTTTAGCGTTTTGCACTCAGGTAAAGCAGAAAAACAAAAAAGGTCAGAACCTTTATTTTTCATTGCCAAGTTAGAGTGATGCTACTGGGGGCTCACAAATTCATGTATTTATTCAAGTGTTTCTCAGGCTGTGTCGTGATGCTACTGCGGGCTCACAAATTCACGTATTTATTCAAGTGTTTCTCAGACCTTTCCTTTGTGCAGAGTGTTGCGCTCTCTCAGGCTCCAATCAGGGCAGACTTCCTGAAGGAGGTGGTAAAGTGAGGCTCCATGAGGGGGCTGGTACTGATGGGGTGAAGAAGCTAGGGAGAAAAATGGAAATTTGGACACCTGACCTGCCTAAGTCACAAGAGTTATTTTAGGAATTCTGTGAAACAATGTGGAAGACGCTACTTTGAAAACAGTGGACTATGCAAATATATTATTATAATCCAATAAGGAAAGGGAAACAAGGCTGTGATCAGCATAAGGCTATAAATCATATGCACCAAATTTACAAATGAGACAGAAGTCCTCCATAAGACTATAGAGCAAAAAAATCACTCCACACCTTGGTGGAAATGACCTTGTCAAAGCTGGGGATATAGTGAGATCTTTTAACCTTTTAGGTCAATGTGTATTATTCCAGCACATCTATATTAGAAGCTACGATTTATTAAAGCATACGTAGAGAGAGTGGAATTATCCCCCATTTTACACATAGGAAAGTCTAGGTCTAAAATGTCAATTTGGTGACTTCCTCAACGTCACAAAGAAAGCTGGCCCCAAAAGTGGGAATCCACACAGCTTGGCAGTGGAGCTGGAATGTCTGTCAGCAATTATAAATTGAGGATTAAAGTGAATCCCTATTTGTGCATCTAGCCACTGATTTTGAGGAGGATACTGAAATTAAATGGAAGTCTGCAAGTCACCTGTAGAGTCCAGTCAACAATGTCTGAATGTCTCTTGCTCCATCCGAAGTGATAGAATTCCCAGCACACCAAACTCTGTTCTAACCTGAGATGCTAATTGTTTTTGATGGGAGGGTGTTTCCTAATCCTAGAGTCCTGTTGAAGGAACTAGGCACTAGGGCTAGGACCCAGTAAATCTCAGATCCATTCTTACTTTGTGACTTCTGTGATCTGTGACTCAGAACAAATCCTTGAAATTACCTCTTGTGGGATCAACCCTCCCTTATATAAAATGGGAAATAATGCCCATACCTAGTTAGCACATCAAATCCTAGGGCTATAGTGAGAATGTCTCAGAATAATATCTTAACACAAATGATTAAAGAGCCATACAAATGCAAAGTATTTTCTTAAGGTTCTGTCTGGAGTCACTGTTTTAGGGCAGAATAACACATATGATAATCAGTCAAACAGAATTTCAAAACCAAAATCTAACAGGTGCCTAGAGATGGTAAAGAAACGTGACAGGGCTGGGCAGGGTGACTCACACCTGTAATCTCAGCACTTTGGGAGGCTGAGGTGGGTGGATTGCTTGAAGCCAGGAGTTTGAGACCAGCTTGGCCAACATGACAAAACCTTGTCTCTACTAAAACAACAAAAATTAGCTGGGCGTGGTGGCACACACCTGTAGTCCCAGCTACACAGGAGGCTGAGGCAGGAGAATCTCTTGAACCCAGGAGGCAGAAGTTACAGTGAGCTGAGATCATGCCACTGCACTCCAGGCTGGATGATAGAGCGAGACTCTGTCTCAAAAAAAAAAAAAAAAAAAAAAGAAACGTGACAGGATCCCTTCACTGAAGGACAGGCATCAAGCTATAGAGAAGCGATGACTGAGCCCAGGTAAGCTCACCCACTGCAGAAACATCTCTTAATGAAGGCTGAACATTCAGTCGTCATCTGAGGAAATGCAGAATTTTAGAATCAGGGAAAATGGTCAGCTAGGTTGACTCAGCTAGCTAAGTGAGAAGCCAAGAAGTAAAGGAAAAGCCATTTCTGTTAGGAGATGGAGTGTCAATCCGCAGGAGCGGGGCTTTGTCTGGGAGCCTGACTGCTGCGTCATGGACCCCATGCTTCGTGGTTGCACCACAGGTATTTTCTGAGCCACTGAACAGATGAAATACGGTATGAGCAAGGGAGGGGTGAAACTGAACACACTGGGTTGTCTTCCTGACAAAAGAAGGAGATCCATGAGGCAGGCAAGTGGAGAACATGCTTGCAAAAATAGGAAGCAGCTGAAGTTAATACTAAGCCTAGGAGCCCAAGCTCCGAGTATTTTGGAGCTACAAAGGGTCCTAGATACTAGCTAATTTAAAGTTTCTTAATCTGGGGTGGATGGACTCCCAGGCAGGCAAAGAACTCTTAGATGAGCTTCTGGGAATCCATGAGCTACTCTGAACTATCACTCCCTCTAGCAACTTTGGTACATGAGAAATCATTTATTACACAGTATTGTTGCATTTGAAGGAACCTTCATAATTTAATAATTATACATAGTCTTTCATCACAATGTGTTTTATATGTATCCATTTTTTCTCTACTTCAGATTTTAAACACTTCTGTCTCTGCTTCTCTTGTATGCCTGGCAGTCTTACCAGATTGTAGGTGGTTAAGAATGACTTTGTGAACAAGCAATGCTGAATCTGTACAATAATAAATACTGCTATAAAATGCTGATTATTTCATGGCAGTGTTCTCTTCTGCTATGTGGTTGAACATCTATATTTAGTGTTCTAACATAAACTCGAGTTGCCTCTAAGAAGCCTTACTGTTCTGAATGCAGAATCGACAAACCCTGCCTCAGGCCTTCCCAAAACTATAGTGACCACTTAGATGTTCAGCCTAGGGAATACTTCTATGCCTGCCAGCTGTTTGGGTAGAAGTATAAGGCTTCAATCTGGAGGATTTCATTCAAGAACTTCAGTTACCATTTCCCCCTTACCTCCAATGAGAAGCTGTATTAGTCAGCATTCTGCAGAGAAACAGAATCAATCAGATATATATAAATATATAGAAAGAGATTTATTGTGAGAAATTGGCTCATGCAATTATGGAGGCTAAGAAGTCCCATGATCTGCCATCTTCAAGGTGGAGGCTCAAGAAAGTTGGTGGTGTAATTCAATCTAAACCCAAAGGCCTGAGAAGCAGGAGGACAGGAGAAGATGGATGTCCCAGTTGAAGCAGAGAGTAAATTCTCTCTTCCTCTACCTTTTTGTTTTATTCAGGCCATTAATAGATTGGATGATGCCTGCCTACAGTGGGGAGGGCATTTTTCTTTACTCAGTCCGCAATTCAAATGTAAATCTCTTCCAGAAACACCTTCACAGACACATCCAGTGTCTTAGTCTGTTTTTGCTGCTATAGCATAATACCACAGACTGGATCATTTAGAAAGGACAGAAATTTATTGGCTCACAGTTCTGAAGTTTGAGAAATCCAAGATCAAGGTGCCGGTAGGTTTGGTTGTCTAGTAAGAGTTCCATCCCCTGGAGGGGAGGGACGCTGTGTCCTCACATGGTGGAAGGGGGAAGGGCAAGTAGCTGAACACTGCATGAAGCTCTTTTATGAGGACCTTAACCCCATTCATGAGGGAGGAACCCTCATGATCTAGTCACCTGTTAATACTATCACACGGGTAGCACCTGAATTTTGGAGAGGACACATTTAAACCATGGCACCCAGAAATAATGTTTTACCAGCTATCTGAGAACCAACCCCTTAGCCCAGTCTAGTTGACACATAAAAGTAATCAACACAGAAGTTATGAAAATAGTCAATACCAACATTGCAGGCAAAGAAGGAATCATTTCCATCAGAATAAGGGGAAGCAGTAGTAATGTGTGCTGGCAGCATGCTCTGGTCACAAGAGGTTGTGACCCTCACCTGTGGGGAAGGAATAAGTGAAAACATGATCACAGCACCACTGTTTAGAAAAGTCAACAAAGAAATAAAGGCCTAAAACTACCTCTGAAAATCGTTTTATCAATTACAAAACTGCCTTGTGACAAATATTTCTCAGCAAGAGTCAAGGGGCAATATTAGAAATTTCTAATGAATCTTTTATTTCCCATCTAATCACCAGCAAATTTTTATTTTTTTATTTAGTTTTTGTTTTTTGAGACAGAGTCTCACTCCTGTCGCCCAGGCTGGAGTGTACTGGTACAATCACAGCTCACTGCAGCCTTGAGTTCCCAGGCTCAGGTGATTCCCCCACCTCAGCCTCCCAAGTAGCTGGGACTACAGGCATGCGCCACCACATCCAGCTAATTTTTTGTATTTTTAGTAGAGAGCGGGCTTTACCATGTTACCCAAGCTGGTCTCAAACTCCTGGACTCAAGTGATCCTCCTGCCTCAGCCTCTCAAAGTGCTGGGATTACAGGCATGAGCCGCCATGCCCGGCCAGCAATTTTTTAAATGTAATTCATACAGTCAGAAGCGTCTTTAACTGCAGAATTTACTAGGAGAGACCCCTGTGAATAGAAATGCTCACAGGCTTTTTATAAACCATAGAAATGCATAATCTTTTCAACATCCTTCCTGAGATCTGTTTGTTTCATTGCAGGGATGATAAACACTGTGGCCTCAGGATCAAGCAAATGATATCAATAACACTAATGGGAATATACCTAAAAGAAGACAGAGGGAAACCCTCTCTGACAGGGTTTGCATGCCTTAAAAATCACAGAGCAATTGAGGTGGGGAAGAGCTGTATTTCAATGAAAGTAGCTTAGGATCTCAATAGTTTTTATATATCATCTGGGAACATTAATATAAAAATTTAAAACACCAGAATTTGGGGAAGTAAAAATTCATAAAGTAACTGTGACTTAGTCCATTTTGTGCTGCTATAGCAAAATATCTGAGACTGGATAATTTATAAAGAACAAAATTTTATTTTCTCATAGTTCTACAGGCTGAGAAGTCTAAGATAAAGGTGCTGGCATCTGGTGTCTGGTGAGGGCCTGGCCAATCTGATTCTGAGATGTCATGTTTAATGCTGCATCCTCCGGGGGGAAGAATTGCTGTTTCTCACATGGCAGAAGAGCAAGAGAGAGAAAACCAGCTCCTGCAAGCTCCTGTTTTTATAGCAGCATTAATCCATTCATGAGGATGGTGCCCTCGTGACCTAAACACTGCCAGTTAGGTCTCACATCTCAATACTGTTGTAGTGAGGATTAAGTTTCCAACACATGCCCGGGCACAGTAGCTCATAACTGTTATCCTAGCACTTTGGGAGGCAGAGGTGGGCAGATCACGAGGTCAAGAGATCAAGACCATCCTAGCCAACATGGTGAAACCCCTTCTCTACTAAAAATACAAAAATCAGCTGGGTGTGGTGGCACGTGCCTGTAGTCCCAGCTACTCGGGAGGCTGAGACAGGAGAATTGTTTGAACCTGGGAGGCGGAGTTTGCAGTGAGCCAAGATTGCACCACTGCACTCCAGTCTGGTGACAGAGCAAGACTCCATCTCACAAAACAAAAAAAAGTTTCCAACACATGAGTTTTGGAGGGTACAAAAGCATTCAAACTATAGCCGACTGAGACTCTTGTTGAAGCCGGAACCTATAGGCTTTGGGCTGGACCATCAGTGAGTAGCTAAAGCCTTCTAGCCTTGAAACCTGGAGGAGAATATTCAGCTCTGTCCTATGTGAAAGGCTTTAAGGTGGCCATGGTGTTTTGTTCTCGACCAGTGACTATAGCTTATGACAGTTTTATCCATGAGCAAGCAAGGGGCTGTTGCTGTAGAGGCAAGAGTGCACGTATAGGCAGTTTCAGGACAACTCCTCTTAGGTTGCTCTGGTCTTAAACTAAGGCTTTCAAGCCTCCAAGGATGAAAGAGAACATGAGTCAACAATGGAACACAGACCTGCATTGGCAGGCACAGCTGAGGCATGGACACAATTGTAGAAAATGGGCTTTCTGAACATTACATTTGCTGCATTTTGTCTGTTAAGTCATTTTGATGGATCATGATACTTTCAGCAAGAACAGTGAGACAGAATGGGACTTCTAAAACAGTGTGAGGAGCATGGTGGACCTCTGCAGTAAACCAGTCATTTAACTGCTGAAAAATATTAAACACAGCCATTTAAAGTTTTTGGAGGTCAATCTAAGGTCATACAGCAAATCAAAAGGCATTTATTTAAGAAAACCTAATACATCTTGGTAAGAACAGCACAGGTCTATGGCACCTGAACTAGAACCTGCTTTCACCCCTCCCCCTCAACCCTCCCAACTCCATGTTACAGAAGCTGTAAACTCAGGAGAGTGTGGCCAAGAAGATGAGGGCTCCCTTCACTCACAGATCCCAGTTTTGGGACTACAGTTTCACCTGTGGAGGGAAAGGTCACAAGCATCTCTCATCCCCCCACCACCAGCTCTGTGTTACACAAGGTCTATTCCACTACAAAGAAGATGGGGGCTCCCTTCCCCTCACCCAGCTCCCATTCACAGAGTAGAGGTTGTACCCCAGGCAAGGCAATGCTGTAGCCCCAGTAGCAATACCCACTCCAGATCCCACTCATAGGAAAGAGGTTCCATATAGGGAAGGGCAATCAGACAAGACAGGAGCTACAGTCCCTTTCAGCTCCAATTTGCAGAGTAGAGGCATCATTTTGGGAGATGTAGGCCACCATCACTGCCCCAGCCCTATCTCTAGTGCAATGCACAGAGGTTCTGCCCAAGGGGAGGGGCAAGACTGGAGGACTCATAGCTCCACAGCTCTAGTGAGGGGCTGGTTTTTTTTGGAACAGAGTATGGAGGAACCCATGCCTTAAGGTGTAGTGAAAAACAAGAACAACTTTCATGTCAGGCAATTAAGAGAAGACTAATATTTCCATGAAACCAATACCAACAGACAAAACAGTAAATCAGCCAGAATTCTCACAAAGGGAACCAGTGGAATGGACAGGGAAAAAGTACCCTGTTAAAATCATGTTTATCCCTTAGGATCAGAGAGGCTGTGTATTTATGCCAGGCTGCACTTACTAGTAGGTGCATCCTGGCATATATACACAGCCTCCCTGATCCTAAGGGATAAGTCCTCCAGTCTATGAGCAACTGAAGCAGGCATTTGAAAGCTACTGGTCCCTACTAGAACATGTGGCAGAATTGAAAGCATTCCCAAAGCTACTCAGATCCATCAGCTAAGTCTTGAACCCTTATTGGCTCAAGGAGCATATCTTAGTCCACTTGTGCTGCTATAACAAAATGCTTGGGCCGGGCACAGTGGCTCATACCTATAATCCCAGCACTTTGGGAGGCTGAGGCAGGTGCATCACTTGAGGCCAGGAGTTCAAGACCAGCCTGGACAACATGACAAAACCCTGTCTCTACTAAAAATACCAAAATTAGCTAAGTGTGGTGGCACATGCCTGTAATCCCAGGTACTCAGAAGGCTGAGGCTGGAGAATGGCTTGAACCCTGGAGGCAGAGGTTGCAGTTAGCCAAGATGGTGCCACTGCACTCCAGCCTGGGCAATAGAGCAAGACTCTGTCTCAAAACAAGACAAAACAAAGCAAAACAAAATGCCTGAGAATAGGTGATTCATAAAGAACAGAAATTTTATTTCTTGCAGTTCTGGTGGCTGGGAAGCCCAAGGTCAAGGCACCAGCAGATTCAGTGTCTGGCAAGGACTGTTCTCTGCTTCCAAGATGGTGCCTTGTTGCTGCATCCTCCAGAAGGGATGACTCCATGTCCTCACATGGTAGAAGGGAGGGAAGGGCAGAAGGAATGAACACTAGTTCCCTCCAGCCCTTTTATAAGGTTGCCAATCCCATTCATGAGGGCTCTGCACTCATGATTTAACCACCTCCTAAAGGCCTCACCTCTTAATACTATCACATTGGCAATTAAGTTTCAACAAATGAATTTGGAAGAACTTATGCGGATCATAACAGAGCATAAGCACAACCTTGGAATAATCATTGATTGAACATTAAGCCATACTGACCCAGGGGCAACTCCTAGGAAATTAGGCTTAAAAAATAAAACCAAGGAGAAAAAACAAACTGAGTAGTGTTGTCAGAGACTGCACACTGAGAGGGAAATATACTTCATAGAATTGGTCTAGGCAAGACATAAAACAAATAAGCTAACACAAATCTGTAATATCACTAAGCCTCAGAGGGAGTACAGAATAAATAAGAATCCAGAGTTGCTATATTATCTGAAATATCTAGTGTTCAACAAAAAGTTATGAGTCTTGGGAAGAAATGGGATAATGATTCTTGTATCATTCAAACAAGAAAACACAAAACAGAAATTGCTTTCAAGGGGCCCATGTGCTGACCAGGTGCAGTAGCTCATGCCTATAATCCTAGCACTTTGGAAGGCTGAGGTGGAAGGATACCTTGAGCCCAGGAGTTTGAGACCAGTCTGGACAACAAAGCAAGACCTCATCTCTACAAAAATAAAATAAAATAATTAACTGGGCATGGTGATGTGCACCTGTAGTCTCAGATACTCTGAAGGCTGAGGCAAGAGGATTGCTTGAGCCCAGGAAGTTGAGGCTGCAGTGAGCCATAAGCATGCCACTGCACTCCAGCCTAGGCAACAGAGCAAGACCATGCCTCAAAAAAAAAAAAAGTGGGGAGCCCATGTGTGGAACTTAGCAGACAAAGATTTCAAAGGAGCTATTATAAATTTGTTCAAATAATTAAAAGGAAACCATGTTTAAATAATTAAAGTTTTATGACAATGACCTATCAAATAGAGAACATCAATAAATAGGAATTATAAAAAAGAACCAAATGGAAATTCGAGAGTTAAAAAGTACAATAACTGAAATGAAAAAAAAATAACTTGAAAGACAAAAAAAAAAAGAAAACTACAGACCAATATCCCTGATGAACATAGATGCAAAAATCCTTAACAAAATACTAGCTAAAGAAATCCAACAGCATATCAAAAAGATACCCCACAGTGATCAAGTGGGTTTCATACCAGGGATGCAGGGATGGTTTAACATACACAAATCAATAAATGTGATACACCACATAAATGGAATGAAAAACAAAAATCACATGATCATCTCAATAGATACAGCAAAAGCATTTGACAAAATCCAGCATCCCTTTATGATTAAAACCCTCACCAAAACTGTCATACAAGGGACATACCTCAATGTAATAAAAGCCATCAATGACAAACCCACGGCCAACATTATACCGAACAGAGAAAAGTTGAAAGTTGTTCCCTGAGAACTGGAACAAGACAAGGATGCCCACTCTCATCATTCCTCTTCAACATAGTACTGGAAGTCTTAGCCAGAGCAATCAGACAAGTGAATGAAATAAAGGGCATCCAAATCAGTAAAGGGGAAGTCAAACTGTCACTGTTTGCTGATAATGTTATGGGATCCTTGGGGGTATTGTTTTTCTGGCCAGAAAGCTCTGTAGCTGGTGGCACCTTTGCATGAGTTTTTCTTGGGCCTGCTGGGCCCACTCAGCCTGGCAGGCTGTGCTCAGCTCATGCTACTGGCCTGGATCCCACACCTCCAAAAAGACGGAAGCAGAGCGGTGAGGGGTATGCGAGCCAGTGAGCCAATCGTGGGGTCCAGCCACTGTGCACAGTGAGGCACGTCAGCTACTGCAGTGGGGCAGGCAGCTCTAGGTGCCAGCATGGGTACTGGCTCACTCTGAGGCTGCAGCTGGACCAGGTGCATTGCAAGCAGCTTCCACAGCTGGCACCGGGGAACGGAGTGGTACTCAGATGCTTGGAGACTCCAGGAACCACAGGGCCCCAAAGGAGAGTCACAGCCCTGACTCAAGGAGCTCCCAGGTCTGGGTTCCCCAGAGGGCTACAGGTCTTCTCCCCTTCACTCCTCTCTTCTCTCCTCCTTGTCACCTGCAATGTGGTGAGCAAGGGATGTGTTTCAGCCCTGTTTGTATTACAGCTCTTTCAGCCCTGCCATTTCCTGGGTGCTAGGTTCTTGTCCTGTGTCCAGGAAGAATGAGGTATGCAGACAAGTGGAGGGTGAGCAAGACGAAGAGACACTTTATTGAGCAATAGAGCAGCTCAGAGAAGACCCATAGTGGGCAGTTCCCCTCCATAGTAAGCAGTTCCTCTCCATAGCTAGGGTGCCCCAACAAGTGCTCAGCTCTCAGCAGAGGGGGTAGCTCCTCTTTGCAGCTGGTCATCCTGTCATCTCCCCATCATTTCTCTGTCTTCTGTCCTCTGCTTGAGTATGGCTGAGTCCAGGGTTTTTGTGTGCTTCAGAGAGGAGGATGTGCATGCTGATTGGTCCATGGGCAGCCATGGGTGGGCCCAGGGAAAAGCACCACAAGTTCTCCCTCCAGTTGGCGGGACTGGCGGCCCAGTCCCCAGGCTTCAGGACTTCCCTGGATTGAAGGTGGGGCTTCGCCAGGGGCCCGACCCCTTCCACCCAAAAGTCTGTCTGCCTCCTGCCACTGTTCAGGCACCCAGGCTGTTCATGCCAAGGGGCACCTGCAGACCAGCACTGGACTGTCCTCAGCACCCCCTCAGCCTCCCTCTCATGCTTGTCAGCACCCAAAGTTTGGAGGGGGCAGAGGCAGCAGGGGGCTGGCATGTCAGTGCTGCCCCTGGCTGTGTGCACACCCAGCTGGGCTGCAATAGCACCCAGGCTTGGCTGCAACAGCACCCAGGCTTGGCCCTGACTTTGCTCTGAATTGGAGCTGGCACTGACAATAGGGAGAAGCCAGGCAGCAGGAGCAGGCGCTTCTGAGCCTGCAGTGTGGCAGAGGGTCTTCCCAGGCTCCCAAGAGTGCATAGGTGCCTGCATCCACAGCTGTGGCAGGGCAGCTGCAGCTGCACCAGGGAGTTCCCACCCTGCCAACTCAGAAACAGCAGGGTTCCTGCTTGTCCCTGCCTCCCACCAGCTCCAAGGAGCACACAGCCCCGGCCATGCCTCCTTGCAGCTGTGGTGGGGAGGTGCTCCAGGTCCTCAGTGGGCCCTGCTCTGCCCACTCCTCCATGTCCGACCACACTGTTCTGCGGCTGGCAGGCAGCTTGGCTGAGCACCATCACAGTGGCCCCTAGGGTGGTGGGTTCCAGGTACTGTCGGCCTCCCTGCCACACCCTCCCCACAGTGGTGGTGAGCAAGAGCAGTGACATGGGGCCAGGGGCCAGAGCAGAGTAGGCTCTGGGCCTGGGAGTGGGCCCCTCCAGGCTTTGTGAGGGTAAGGGCAGTGTAGTCAGCTGCCTCGGGGACATGGGGCACAGGGGACATGGGACGCAGGGGTCCCATCACCACCACTGCTGCTCCCGCAGCCACTCCCACTGCCATCACCCACACCACCCCACTGCAGCTGGAGTGATAGCAGCGGCTGCTTTGAACAGCCTGTGACTGCTGTCAATTATATGATCATATACCTAGAAAACCGTAAGACTCCTCCAAAAGGCTCTTAGAACTGATAAATGTATTCAAAGTTGAGCTCAGTTCTATACTGAGGTCTCCTATTGCAATAGTCCCAAATAAAATTTGTTTTTGCCACTTTAACTACTGTCCAGTTGTGGTTTGCCCTTGACGGCACCCTGTCAAATTGCTTAGTCACCATCATTCAGAGGCAGCATCCACCCCATAGAATGAGATTTGGAAATTGCAAGGGCACTAACATGACTGTAGAGGATCATCTGTGTTCTTGTAAACTTTTTTAAAGGTAAAGAACACTAAGTAGTGACAATGCGTAGACAGAGACACAATAATGAGCATTTGTGAGAAAGAGAGGAGCTTAATTAGAGTCTCTCCAGTTTAACCAGAAGAGTCATGGTGTCTTAATCCATTTTCTGTTACTATAGCAAAATACCTGAGGCTAGGTAATTTATAAAGAAAAAGGTTTTACTTAGCTCATGGTTCCACAAGCTGTACAGGAAGTGTGGTGCCAGCATTTGCTTGACTTCTGGTGAGGGCTTTTCCGCTGCATCAAAACATGCCAGAGAAGGTCAAAGGAGAAGTGGGCACATGTGAAGAGGGGTGACCAAACCCAAGAGGTATTCTGGCTTTATGACAACCCATTCCCCGCAAAAGTCAATCCAGTCTCACAAGAATGAGAATTCACTCACTACCTCGAAAATGGCACCAAGCCTCTCATGAAGGATCCACCCCCATGACCCAAATACCTCCCACTAGGCCCCACCTCCCAACACTGCCACACTAGGGATCACATTTCAATATGAGATTTTCTGGGGACAAACAAACCACATCCCAACTGTAAAACATGGGGAAATACCATTTCTATCACTTCATCAATTGAGCTCAGATTCTTTTCTGTATATGATCAAATGTACTAATGTAGGTATACAAATACCCAGCAAAAAGTTTAATTATTATCGTTATAACACTAACTCCCATTGACTTTCATACATATATAGTGCTTTATAATATTCAGAGCATTTTTGTGCGATTTCGTTGAATTCATTCAACTCTAACAAGTAGACAAGACTGAGCTAAACAACTTCTGTCTTAGGATCAGTGCTCATGTGGGCATTCCTAGCTCCTGGGGTCATTAGCTCTGCCCTGTGACCTACAAAAGATTGACCTATACCCCACTGGATCTCTGGTAACTTCCTGGTCTGTCCCAATCTTCTATCTGCTCCTTCTGAAATTGACCTCTTATAGATTTGATCTATGGTACCTACTCCCACAATCTATGATCTGCCAAAAAGTTTTGCAAATTTTCTCTTAATAATCCATCTAGAATCCATCTACTATTCTCAGGCCCTTATCATCTCTCTCTTATACTTTTAAGACATTAACCAAAAAGTTACTGAGACAGGTGTCTCAATCAATAGAGGTGTATTTAACCAAAGTTTGAGGGTATGCCTGGGCAATACACAGGACACAGGAGCATCTGTGACCTGTGCTTTTCCAAAGAGGGTTTTGAGAAATTCAGTATTTGAAGAGGAAAGAGCAAGCAAGAGGGAGGAAAAGAGAGGGAAGTTAGGCAGCGAGGGAAACAGTTACATGCTTGTGAGGCTCTGATTAGCACTCAGTAAATCTACATTTGACATGCAAAAAGAGGGAGTAGAGGAAAAAGTCAATTACGCATTTGTCTCAGGGTAGGTGGAGGGATGATTTCTGGTCTTGTCCTTGTCCTGTACTTGTGACGATAAGCTGATAATTGACATTGTCAGGGTGAAATTCAACACAACTTAGTTTAAGGTCTAGTTTATAAGGGAGATAGGTATCCTGAAAGATTTAAGAGCTCACAAGGCAATTCCTTGTGAGCAATTTGTGAAGGAGGCCATTTGGGAGGATATGTGGCCTTCTGTCACTGTGGGAACCTGCCTTAGAGATGAGGCTATTGAAATCACCTTTGCAAAATTATGACTGAGACACTGAAAGAGATCTAACCTAACCGACTCCATCTTGCTTCTAACCCTTAAGCTGTCCTTGTTCCTTCCAGGGCATACGCTGAACTAACTTTGGGAGGAACTTAGTTTATAGTTTATAGTTTAAAACAAAGCCTTTTCCCAAAAGAAATCCCCTTCTTGCCTGGGGACTAGACTGCCTTTGCAGGACTAACAAATTAGCGACAAGATTGGAAGTTATGGTTTAGGAATCATGCAGCTGGAGGCTACAAGATTCTGACCTTCCCTAAACTGCTCCTAAGATCAGTGCTGGAGACCCTGCACTTGATGGATCAGCTGGCACCACCCAGATTGATAAAGAGGCTCATCTGATCTTGTGGCCCCCATCTAGGAACTGACTCTGTGCAAGAAGACAGGTTTGACTCCATATGATTTCATCCCTGACCAATCAGTACTCCTAGCTCACTGGCTTCCCACCACCCACCAAGTTTTCCTTAAAAACTGCTCCCCAGGCCGGGCAGGGTGACTCACTCCTGTAATTCCAGCCCTTTGGGAGGCTGAGGTGGGTGGATTACTTGAAGTCAGGAGTTCAAGACCAGCCTGGCCAATATGGTGAAACCCCATCTCTACTAAAAATACAAAAATTAGCCGGGCATGATGGCAGGCACCTATAATCCCAGCTACTTGGGAGGCTGAGGCAGGAGAATTACTTGAACCCAGGAGGCGGAGGTTGAAGTGAGCCGAGATCGTGCCACTGCACTCCAGCCTGGGTGATAGAGCAAGACCCCGTCTCAAAAAAAAAAAAAAAAAAAAAAAACCTCTGCTCCCCAAATGTTTGGGGAGACTGACTCGAGTAATAATAAAACTCCAATGTCCTGTACAGCCAGCTCTGTATGAATTACTCTTTCTTTATTGCAATTCCCCTCTCTCGATAAATCGGTTCTGTCTAGGCAGCAGGCAAGGTGAACCCACTGGGCAGTTACACTATGACACAGGATTGTAAAATTACAGCTATCTGTTTGGGAACAAAAGGAAGGCAGTATTGGCCAGGTGCGGTGGCTCATGCCTGTAATCTCAACACTGTGGGAGGCTGAAGTGGGAAGATCACCTGAGGTCAGGGGTTCAAGACCATCCTGGCCAACATAGTGAAACCCTGTCTCTAATAAGAACACAAAAAAATTAGCCAAGCATGGTGGCACGCACCTGTAGTCCCAGCTGTAGTCCCAGCTACTCAGGAGGCTGAGGCAGGAGAATCACTTGAACCTGGGAAGCAGAGGTTTCAGTGAGCCGAGATTGCACCACTGCACTCCAGCCTGGGTGATGGAGTGAGAGGAAGGCAGTATTGTGTGACTCAGTTCCCAAGCTTAACTTTCGCTTTGGCATAGTGAGTTTGGGTTAGCAAGATTCTGTCTTCTTTAACAATAACTCACTCCCAACTAGTTTCTCTGCCTCCGTTTTGGTCCCTTGATTTAGTCAGCTTCATGGCAATAAAAAAAGATGGTTAATGTGTTCAAATTTAAAGAGCTGAATTAATGAGCCATTCCCAAAGGTTTTGGCAGAGTTAAAGAAACCAATGATAAGACACTTGGGGAATAGCAACATGAAGAAGCCATTACCATCCCTAGATGTGAGGGGCAAGGGGAGGAAGTTGTATTAGTAGAACCCAGGGACTACAACTGGAACAGTAGAAGAGGGGCCACCAGATAGGAGCCGTGGGCTATAAGGAACTACAGCCACTGATGGAACCACAGCCAGGCAGGGAAGGAGGGAGGGATGGATAAATATCCACAAAATTTCTTGCTAACCACACTCTGATTTGCTGGGGCCCACTTCCTCCCACCCCACCCTTCCCCTCACCACACACACATGGTCCAAATTCAACCTGAAGTTAGAGGAATAGTGGTTTTAAAACATGTCTTCAAATTATTTTGCATTGCTTTCATCAAGGGGTGCAGTCTAATTCTCCTCCACTTAAATATAGGCCAGACTTAAGGACTCATCTCTAACAAATAGAATGTAGTGGAAGTAATGCTACATGAATTTTAAGGCTAATCCATAAAAGACAATAGAGCTTCTGCCTGGCTCTCACTCTTGGGATGCTTGCCTTTGGAACACAGCCATGAGGAAGCCTAAGCCACTTCGAGAGGACATGTGTAAGTAAGTATTCTGGCCAAAAGCCCCTGCAGAGGTCTGTAGGGGAAAAAAATAATCTTTTCCTCTATGCATCTTAGGTTCTCCAGATGGGGCCCTGTAAATTACGTTCGCCAATAATAGACTGACAAGAGAAAAACAAATAGAAGTTTTTATTAACATATGCATTGCACATGTACACATGGGACTATCCAGCAATGAGTAACCCAAAGTGGTGGATTTATATACCATCTTAGGCTAAAACAAAGGAAAAGGGGTTTGGGGCTTCTGGGCAAGGAAGGCAAGTTATGGAAAGATGACCACGAAAAGTAAACAAGGGTTTTTCAGTAAGGTTAGTGATGTAGATTTAAGTCTACATTCTCCATTGATAAGAGTTAAGAATCCTCCTCTTCCTGGTATGGGAGAGGGAGGCACCTTTCACAAATAGAAACTTCCCTTATAAATGTAAATTGCCTTTACAAAAGAAAAACTTGTGCCATTTCTAGGGATTTTCTTGCATCTGTTAGTTCTCAATGGCCTTTAGCTCAAAATAACTCATGTGCCAAAGAGGCATATTTTGGGGTGGCATATTCTAGTACCCTTCAGGTGATTGCTGACAGCCAGCATCAAACACCAGACAAGTGAGTGAGAATACCTTCAGGATGATGCCAGCCCCAGCTGCTGTCTGACTGTAACCTCATGAGAGACTCTCAACTGAGAACTGCCTAGCTAAGCCCAGTCAACCCCCAGATCTGTGAGAGATCATAATAATAAATGGTTATGTAACTGCCCAAGGGGTTCACCTAGCCCACTGCCTAGACAGAGCTGATTCACCAAGACAAGGGAATTACAATAGAGAAAGAGTAATTCATGCAGAGCCAGCTGTGCGGCAGACCATAGTTTTATTGTTACCCAAATCAGTCTCTCCAAGCATTCAGGGAGCAGAGTTTTTAAGGACAACTTGGTGGGTGGGGGGAAGCCAGTGAGCCAGGAGTGCTGATTGGTCAGAGATGGAATCATAGGGAATTGAAGCTGTCTTCTTGTGCTCAGTCAGTTCCTGGGTGCGGGCCACAAGATCAGATGAGCCAGTTTATTGATCTGGGTGGTGCCAGCTGATCCATCAAGTGCAGGGTCTACAAAATATCTCCAGCACTGATCTTAGGAGCAGTTTAAGGAGGGTCAGAATCTTGTAGCCTCCAGCTGCATGACTCCTAAACCATAATTTATAATCTTGTGGCTAATGTTAGTCCTACAGAGGCAATCTAGTCCCCAGGCAAGAAGGAGGTCTGCTTTGGGAAAGGGCTGTTACTGTCTTTGCTTAAGCTATAAACTATAAACAAGTTCCTCCCAAAGTTAGTTCTGCCTACACCTAGGAATGAACAAGGACGGCTTGAAGGTTAGAAGCTAGATGGAGTCAGTTAAGTTAAATCTCTTTCATTGTCTCAGTCGTAATTTTGCAAAGGCAGTTTCAGTTATGTTGCTTTATGTCATTAAGTTTGAGGTGGTTTGTTATACAACTGTAGACAACCAGAAATCTGAAAGCCCACATGATGCAGCCTGTTAGGGAGTTAGCCTTTTGGTCAGGGAGCAAGGCAAAGAAAGAGCAGAAAATTGGTCTGGGGGAGTACAAAAAGGATAACCAACACATTTCCTTTAAATTCCTCCTGCACAGTGAGGACTAAGCTCTGATTTTTTTATCTTGCCCAAATTCCTATCTAAGGGCCCTGGGGAGTCATGCCCCACAAACCATAAATTCTCATCAGATGGGTTTTATTTAACCCTACATATCGTGACTTACTTTCCAACCTGACTCTGGCATAACATTATGAGACAAGGAAGAAAATACAAAATTTTACCACAAAACGTTTCTTTTCCATATCTTGAAATGGCCCTGCAAAGCTGTCCTTTGTGGCGGAAAATTTGCATCTGTAAAGAATCTCTATTAACATAGCTAGGTCTTTTTCTTCCAGGCCCTCGCAATCCTGAAGAGATTAACTAAAAGTTTAGCACCTTTTAAAGATCTGAATAGGAAAATTTTGTCATTTATTGTCTCTAAGGGCAGAGTTTGACTCTTTTTGTCCACAACAGTATAGCCAGAATAACTCATCCACCATGCTAACATGGAATCTGGTCACTCCTGTGATGAGAACTCTTCATTGCCTACAAGTGAAAGCCTAAGCCTGGCACACAAGAACTGCCAGGGCTTTGCATTCCCTGCTTCTCGGTACCATCTCCAGAAACTTCCTGCTGTGTGATTTATTTTAATGATTATCCTGGAATTTTTATATATCTCCCCACACACTCTGCTGTTTCTTTCCTCCAAGTCTTTTTATGACTTGCCCTTTAGAATATGCTTTCCATTCTTTTTTTACTTTTCCACTTATCAATCTTAAGCATCACCTCCTTTATGAGTCGGGTCTAAAAATTATATATATCTATATCTATATATCTGTTTCTTATATATTTCTTTAATATGTTATCCTAATATAATAAAACCATCTGTGAGTCTGGGTCTGCCTCCTGTTAAACAAAAACTTATTCATGACACTTGTTAAAGATGGTAAGACAGACTTTAGCCAGGGGGACCACTACAATGGAGTTTTGCAGTAGGGGAGAGGGGTTGGATGTAACTCTGAATACAACAAGGAAAAGTCAGAATTTATACCCAAGGGGTGGCGTGGGGGGCCAGTAAATGAAAAATTACTAAAAGGAGATATCAAGGATAAGGGAAGATTCTGGTTAAACCAATCTAACAGGATTCTTGCTGAAGACAGGCCAGGGGGATCAGACATCGCCTGGGGGATGGTGGAGAATGAGGAACCCGATCAGATAGCAAGGATGATTGGATATCAAGAATGGGGAATTCTGGCTAAATTTACTTACCATGATCCTGGACAAAATTAGACTATGCAGAGACAAACACAGAAGCCTAACAGTCAGGGCCTCAATGAGAAGTTCAAAGGAGCCTGAGTAGAGTGTGGTCAAGGAGAGAGACTCTTTATCACCTCCCTCCAGGGGAAGCTCCTAAAAGGCTAGGAAAAGCTTTCATTCATGTTTGTATCTCAACACACACACCTGCCCATAGAGATGGCCTGAACGGAGGCCCAGGCTTTTATTTGTCTGGAGTCTAGACTGTAAGGACTATGAAGGACAGGGACCATTTTAGTCTCATTCACAACTCTAACCCCAATGCCTCATGCAAGGACTGGCAAGTGGGTGCTCAAAAACAGCCCTTGAGGAGGGGAGGTAGGGCAAGATGGCTGAGTAGAAGCTTCCAATTATTGTCCATCCTGCAGGAACACCAAATTGAACAACTATCCACACACAAAAAAGGACCTTCATAAAAACCAAAAATAAGATGAGTGATCACAGTGCCTGGTTTTAACATCATATCATGGAAAGAGGCACTGAAGAGGGTAGGAAAGACAGTCCTTTTGTTTCAGTTGAAAATTGATATGGTTTGGATCTGTGTCCCTGCCCAAATCTCATGTGGAATTGTAATCCCCAATGTTGGAGGAGGGAACTGGTGGGAGGGGATTGGATCATGGGGGCAGATTTTCCCCTTGCTGTTCTTATGATAGTGAGTGAGTTCTCATGAGAGGTGGTTGTTTAAAAGTGTGTAGCACCTCCCCCTTCTCTGTCTCGTCCTCCTGCTCTGGTCATGTAAGACCTGCCTGCTTCTCTTTTGCCTTCTGCCATGATTATAAGTTTCCTGAGACTCCCCAGAAGCTATCACGCTTTCTTTACAGCCTGTAGAAACATAAGCCAATTAAACCTCTTTTCTTTATAAATTACCCAGTCACAGGTATTTCTTTATAACAATGCAAGAACTGACCAATACAGAAATGCTCTGTTGGGGTTTTTTAAAAAAGTTTTTGGGGTACAGGTGGTTTTTGGTTACATGGAAAAGTTCTTTAGTGGTGAGTTCTGAGATTTTGATGCACCTGTCACACAAGCAGTGTACACTGTGCCCAACATGTAGTCTTTTATCACTTGTGCCCTCCCCACCTTCCCCCCCAACCAGTCCCCAATGTCCATTATATCATTCTTATGCCTTTGTGTCCTCATAGCTTAGTTCCTACTTATAAGTAAGAACATATGATATTTGATTTTCCATTCCTGAGTTACTTCACTTAGAATAATGGCCTCCATTCAAGTTGCTGCCAAAGACACCATTTCATTCCTTTTTATGTCTGAGTATGATTCCATATGCCACATTTTCTTTATCTACTTGTTGGTTGATGATGGGCACTTAAGTTGGTTCCATATTTTTGCAACTGTGAATTGTGCTTCTATAAACATGCATGTGTGTGTCTTTTTCATAAAATGACTTATTTTCCTTTGGGTAGATACCCAGTAGTGGGATTGCTGGATTAAATGTTAGTTCTATTTTTAGTTCTTTAAGGAATCTCCATACTGTTTTCCCATTGGTTGTACTAGTTTACATTCCCACCAGCAGTGTAAAAGTGTTCTCTTCTCCACATCCACACCAGCACCTATTATTTTTTGACTTTTTAATTATGGCCATTCTTGTAGCAATAAGGTGGTATCTCATTGTGGTTTTAATTTGCATTTCCCTGATAATTAGTGATGTTGAGCATTTTTTTTCATATGTTTGTTGGCTGTTTGTATATCCTCTTTTGAGAATTTTCTATTCATTTCCTTTGCCCACTTTTTTATGGGATAATTATTATTATTATTATTTTGCCAATCTGTTTGAGTCCCATAAAGATTCTGGGTATTAATTCTTTGTTGGATGCATAGTTTGTGAATATTTTCTCCCACTCTGTGGGTTGTCTGTTTACTCTGCTAATTATTTCTTTTGCTATGCAGAAGCTTTTGTTTAATTAAGTCCCATTTATTTTTGTCTGGCAGCTTGGGTGCCAGCTCAGCCACAGTAGAACAGAGCACTAAGTATATTCTTAAGTTTCCAAACTCCAGTCCTTGGCTCCCAGATGGCATCTTCTGGCCCACCCAAGGCTAGAGGGAACTCACCACCCTGAAGGAAAGGACACAAGCTTGGCTGGATTCACCACCTGTTGATTGTAGAGCCCTTGGGCCTAGGGTGAACATAGGTGGTAACCAGGAAGTGGCCACCATGGGCCTTGCACAAGACCCAGTGCTGTGCTGGCTTTGGGTCTGACCCAATGCTGTCCCAGTGGTGGTAGCCACAGTGTTACCAGGGGGGTCCTTGTTCTTAGAGCTCCCAAGATGGTGGCAGGCTGCTTCCAAGATGGCGGCAAGCCTCTTGTTCTTTGACTTGGGGTTCTTGGCCTCACAGATTCCAAGGAATGGAATCTTGGGCCATGCAGTGAGTGTTATAGCTCCATTCAGCTCAGTTAGGACGAACCCTGAGCACTTAGCCCATGCAGGAACAATGGCGAGCCTCCAGCCCAATTGGGAGCAGCAATGGGAGCTGCCTCACTGGATCAGAAGTGCAGCAGACACCCTGCTGGATCTGGAGGGGTGGAAGTCAGTGGTGGGTCTGCGACAGCGGCAAACACAGTGGTGGACAGTGAGTGAAAGCTCAGGTCGAGCCATAACAAACGCAGACCAGAAGAGTGTGCAGTTGCAAGATTTAATAGAGTGAAAACAGAGCTCCCATAAAATGGTAGGGGACCCAAAGAGGGTTGCCATTGTCAGCTTGAATGCCTGGGTTTATATCCTGATCATTGTCCCTCCTCCTGTGCTCTCAGGCGATAGATGATTGGCTATTTCTTTAACTCCTGTTTTTACCTAATTCACATTTTAGTGAGCTCTCTTTACTACCTGATTGGTCGGATGTGAGCTATGTTGCAAGCCCCATGTTTAAAGGTGGATGCAGTCACCTTCCCAGCTAGGCTTAGGGATTCTTATTCGGCCTAGGAAATCCAGCTATTCCTGTCTCTCAACAGGGATGCTTGTGTTACCCCTCTCCCAGCTCCAGACAGCTCAGCACAGAGAGTGAGACTCCATTTATTTGAGAGAAAGGAAGGGAAGAGAACAAGAGTCTCTGCCATGTAATGCAAAGAATTCTACCAAATCTTACTCAAGAACTCCAAGATGGTACCTCTGTGAGTCTTCAAAAGCCACCGCGTTACTGGGCTTAGGGGACCACAAATGCAGCTATGGTTGCAGTGACCAGAGACTTAGACCACAATATTCAAGTCCCTTCAAATACTTGAAAAACCTTCCCAAGAAGGACAGGTATAAACAAGCCCAGACTGCAAAGACTACAATAAATACCTAATTCTTCAACTCCCAAATACTGACGAACATTAACAAGTATCAAGGCTATCCAAGAAAACATGACCCCACCAAGTGAACTAAATAAGGCATCAGGGACCAATCCTGGAGAAACAAATATCTGAGAATACCTTTCAAACAGAGAATTCAAAATAGCTGTGTTGAGGAAACTCAAAGAAATTCAAGATAACAGAAGGAATTCAGAATTCTACCTGATAAATTTCACAAAGACATTGAAATAATTTAAAAGAATCAAGAAGAAATTCTGGAGCTGAAAAACGCAATCAACATACTGAAGAATGCTTCAGTCTCTTAACAGCAGACTTGATCAAGCAGCAGAAAGAATTAGTGAGCTTGAAGACAGGCTAATTGAAAATACATATTCAGGCTGGGCATGGTGGCTCATGCCTATAATCCCAGCACTTTGGGAAGCCGAGGCAGGCAGATCACTCGAGGTCAGGGGCCCAAGACCAGCCTGGCCAATATGGTGAAATCCCAACTCTACTAAATATACAAAAAAAATTAGCTGGATATGGTGGCAGGGCGCCTGTAATTCCAGCTACTCCGGAGGCTGAGGCAGGAGAATCACATGAACCCAGGAGGTGGAAGTTGCAGTGAACCAAGATTGTGCCACTGCACTCCAGCCTGGGCAACAGAATGAAGACTCCAACTAAAAAACGAAAGGAAATAAAAGAAAAACACAGAGAAGACAAAAGAAAAAAGAGTAAAAGAGAATGAAGCACACCTAGAAGATCTAGAAAATAGCCTCGAAAGGGCTAATCTGAATTATTGGTCTAAAAAGGAGGTAGAGAGAGAGAGATTTGGGTAGAAAGTTTATTCAAAGGGATAATAACAGATCATTTGCCAAACCTAGAGAAAGATATCAATATTCAAGTACAAGAAGGTTACAAAACACCAAGCCAATTTAACCCAAAGAAGACTATTTCAAGGCATTTAATAATCAAACTCCCAAAGGTCAAGAATAAAGAAAGGATCCTAAAAGCGTCAAGACAAAAGAAACAAATAACACAAAAAGGAGCTAAAACTGGAAATCAATAACAAGAAGAATTTTGGAAACTATGTAAGCACATGGAAGTTAAACGATATGCTCCCAAAAAAAAACCAGCAGGTCAGTGAAGAAATTAAGAAGAAAATTGAAAAAATTTCTTGAAACAAATGAAAACAGAAACACAACATACCAAAACCTATGGGATACAGTGAAAGCAGTACTAAGAGGAAAGTTTTAACAATAAGAACCTATATCAAAAAAGTAGAAAATCTTCAAACAAACAACCTAATGATATATCTTAAAGAACTAGAAAAGCAATAGCAAACCAAACCCAAAATTAGTAGAAGAAATGAGAAAGATCAAGCAGAAATAAATGAACTTAAAATGAAAAGAACAATATGAAAGATCAACAAAACTAAAAGCTGGTTTTCTGAAAAGATAAACGAAATCAACAAAACTTTAATCAGACCAACTAAGAAAAAGAGAGAAGACCCAAATAAATAAAATCAGAGATGAAAAGGGAGCCATTACAAATGATACCACAGAAATTCTAATCATTAGAAGCTACTACGAGCAACTATATGCCAATAAATTGGAAAACCTAGAAAAAATTGATAAAAATACACACAACCTACTCAACTTGAACCATGAAGAAATGCAAAACCTGAACAGACCAATAGCAAGTAATGAGATCAAAGCTGTAATAAAAAGTCTCCCATCAAAGAAAAGGCCAGGATCCAATGGCTTCATTGCTGAATTTTAACAACCATTTAAAAAAGAACTGACCAGGTGTGGTGGCTCACGCCTGTAATCCCAGCACTTTGGGAGGCCAAGGCAGGTGGATCACAAGGTCAGGAGATCGAGACCAACCTGGCTAACATGGTGAAACCCCGTTTTACTAAAGATAGTCCTTGCTAGGTTTTATGCCTTGCTTCAGGAGAGAAGAGCAGGAGTGTGGGGGAGGTCAGAGTGACCTTCCTGGTTCCTTGGATTTCTGAAATTCCTCCATCTTAAAATATTTAATATGCTAATGTGCCATATTTTGGGGTAGCATGTCCTGAACCACATTGTATGAAAATAAGCTTTTTTAATAAAAGGATTTTTTTTAATGAAAAGGAAGATGCTGAAGCAATAGGTAACTTATAGACTATTAACATCCTTTCTGTTAAAGAAAAAATTATTCTGACATTTTTCTAAATGGTAAGGAAGACTTTATTCAGGACTATTGTGATAGAGTCAGCACTATCTTAATAGGGGAGAGAGATTGGGCTGAACTATAAATACTGCAAAGACAGCTGGGGAGTTATAGCCACTGAGCAGAGTGAGGGGGTCAATGGGTAGAAAATTACTAAGAGGAGATCTCAAAGGTAGAGAGAATTCCTGACAAACCAATTGAACAAGAATCTTGCTAAAGGCAGGCCAGGTTGATCAGTATCAAGGGTGGGAGAATTCTCACTAAACTGACTTAGTAGCATTCTTGCTACAACTGGATGAAGTGGATCAGTATATGCCACCTCAAAACATTCCACTTTGGCACACAAATTATTTTGAGCTGAACATATTTGAGTTTCTGAAATCCCTTGTATGCCTAAAAGCAGAGTCTCCAAAAAAAAAAAAGAAAAAAAACTCAACAAAATTCAATTGTCATAAATCCCCTGCCCAAGAACAACTTCAATCTTCTCAGAAGTAAGAAGTCAGCACCACACTCAAACACACCATCACAAGACTATCATATCTCCCATCTATTCTCCTAAGGGTCCATTTATATTTCCAAAAAGTTATTTGCTTTTCTATAAGCACCCTTTCTCCCTCCTTCCTTTCTCCTACTAAGTTGGGTATATATGGTCCCTAACTTCTAGACACCCCTTTGAGTTACTCATCACTGAGTGATCCCCTGTGTATATAAGATGTACATGTTAACAAATTTCTGCTTGTTTTTCTCTTGTTAATCTGTTTTTTGATGGTCAAAGTTATGGGGCCTCAGACAATGAATCTAAGATGTAATAGAGGAAAAAGTTTAGTTTTCCTCCCCTACATAGCCTAGGCAGGCTGTAGACAGGACCCAAGGCCTAGTAGGCAAAAAGGACTCAAAGGAGCCTGTCTAAAGTTTGGCCAAGGAATGAGTCTTTGTCAGGTCTGAGCTCAAACTGTAGCTGACCACACTATTTATAGGGCGTCGTCTAAACTCCAAGGGCACTCTGTGACTATGGTCTAAATGGAGCCAAAGACACACATGTGGCATTTGAGCCTTCTGGCTTTGTATCTTAGTTTCATGTTGCTTTTACTACACTATTCACAAAAAATGAAAGGACAAATGTCACCTAACTAAAAATGACCCAGTGGTTTTTTATAAATCTCCCCCCAAATCCTATAAAACTGAAGGTTCTCCTGGGAATTCTACCATAGAAGAAAATATTTAAATTATTTTTTAATTACAAAGTTATTTTTTTAATAAAAGGGGTAGCAAAGATTCTTGGCTGCATTCAGGAAGCCTTTGAGCAAAATTAATATGGGCACATTCTAGCAGGAGTGTAATTTTGGTGCCATTTCCTGACTAAACTATTTGTTGTGATGAGTCATTCTAGTTCTTGTCTTTTATATCTCCCCCGCCACACACACCCTGCCCCATGTCATGCTTATCTGTATCCCCATTCCTCCTCTCACCTAATTATCTCCCCTTGGGGCCACTCCTATCTAACTTAGTCTCTCTGCTCCAGCAGGCAGTTTGTGAAGCTTTGGCCATTCCCTTTGACTCACCAGAGCAAGACTGTAGCCATTAAAATGATGAAGGAAAAGAGAATATGTGGAGGAAAAACTGTTTTGAGGGAAAACTGAAAAGGAGCACAAGGTCATTTTAAAAATAAAAGCTAACTACAGCAAGATAAATTGTATCTAATTTCTCTTGTCTCTTTCTCTCTCCATCTCCCCCTACAGTTCTAAGCTTTCCAATATTTTCAAAAAGCCTCTTAAGGAACAACTTCAGAGAGTACCTGGCTCAGTGAAAAGGTCTGTAGCTGCAGGAACTAGAAGGAGCTAGAATCAGGTGACAGGAATCTGTTAAAGGACAAAATTACAACAAATTTAGTTATAGATCTAATTGGCTTTTATTCACAATTCATGACTCTGGAAAGTCTCTATTCTACAAATAGAATGAGAGCTCCCACTGGGCAATGGCAAAGTAGTGTAAGGCAGGAACAAAGTAACAGAAGAATAGAAAAAAAACTATTGGTTAACATTAGGTTACTTCAAGTTATTTTGGTTTTTAGGGTTAAAACAGAAGGGACTTCCTTAGTATGCTGACTAGGGTAGACTGGAATCTCATGTTTTGTTTTGTTTTAAAAAAAAATGGTCTGTTTGGGGATCTGTCTACTTCTTTAAAGTTTCAACTTGGTAATCTGGCATTTAGCATAAGTGACTCCATTTTGGTTTGGTCTGGTCTGTTGGGGCCTAGTGCAAGAGCTCAATCTGAAACAATGGCTTCCCATAATTTTGTTTATAAACCCCAAAGCCATTAAGATCAAATATGCTTCTAGATTCTCGGCTGGGTCTCTGTAACAAAAGACAGATTGGCAAAAGAAAACCATACAAATTTATTTGATATAAGTTTTATGTAACACTGGAGCCTTCATAAGAAAATGAAGACTGGAAGAAACAGTTAAACCTGAATGTTTTTATGCTACATTTGATGAAGTGTAGAGAGTTATGGGAAAATGTTGATAGGACAATAAGGAGTATTGTGGAAACTTAGTAAGGTCTGTTCATTAAAATTGTTCTCTGGGTCCCTTGATAAAAATGCTCCTATCCTCCAGGTATAGGGAGGACACCTCTCACATAAAGGCCTTATGATCTGCTTCAAGAAAAGTTCAGAGAGTCATTCCTGCACCTGCCATTTCTCAAATTCCTTCAGCTTAAAATATTCAATATGCCAAAGTGACATATTTTGGAGCAGCATGTACTGAACCCTGTCAATGCACACCCTGGAACTCTATGCATGAAACATTTAGAGACTCTGAAATCAAACCTTTTCTTTCAACCTGAAATAAAAAAAAAAAAATCACTCTCTCATGCTGATCTAATTGCAAGTCCAGTCCAGTGGGTTTATCTTTCCTGACTTCCTTACTCTTCCTAAATTTCTACTCTAACTTCCCAGCCTTTAGCCTCTTCTGAGGTGCCTTAAAGAGAAATAAAATTTGTTTTTCAATGGAAAACTCTGCCTTTCAGGGTTATCAGAGTCTTGCCCTGTGCATTCTTTTTGAGCTATTTTGCAACTCTTTGTACGCTGTAGGTAACTGATAGATATGTAAATTTTGTTCTGTCTAGAGGTAGTTTTCATTAACTTTCTCTTGTGGAAAAACCAGTTTTGTGGACATTTGCAATTCATTTCAACATTCTTTCATTTCACATAAACCAGTGCTGTTTTGACTTTTCCTTTGAACTGGTTATAACATTGGCTGGTTTTCTCATATCATAGGACTGACAAACACTCTACCCTCAGGCTCCTCTGAGCCCTCTTCCCAGCCTTGCCACCCCCTATCTCCCACTTTCAACCCCCTTATTCCTGAGCCTTCATAGCCCAGCTGTAGTCAAACTCCTGCTCAGTTAGTTTAGCAAGAATCCTCTACCTTCTGTCTCGTCTTGGTAATTTTTCATCCACTGCTCCCTGTCATTCTTCCCCTGACTGGAAATGCCTAGCTGTCTTTGCTGTACAGTATTTGGAATTGAGCACACTTCTATGCCAAGGTCTCTTTTGTCCTACTGCAATAGTTCTATAGGGGCCAAGGGAAAACTTCCCCTTTGCCCTCTGAAGGTTTGCTGAAAATAAACTGACAAAAGCAGATCAATAGGCCAAAAAACATACAAAATTTTATTTTAACAAGCCTAGCACAGGGGAAATGCAGGAGAAGGACTACCCAATAACCCAACAGGGTACAGAAGCTTATATACCCTTTTTCATAGAGGGAGAAAGCAGATAAGGAATGTAGAGAATTCTTTTGAGGGGCAGTATACGATTATTAGGGAGAATGAATAAATAGAAATTAACTTGTAAATTATTCTATTTGAAATTTAAAGCCCAAGAGGCAGGCATTATTTTGTGGAAAAGTCCATCCAAATGTGGTTGCATGATAGATAATGAGATTTCAGGGAGGGGAAGAAGGCAATTGTGTTTCTTTTGCAAAGAAGCATTTCTTGATTAAGTAAAAAAAAATTCTAGAGAGAATTACTTCCTGTGCTTGAGGATGAGGGAACAAGACAAGGTTGGAGGGACCTTAATTCTAAGGCAGCTTCTAAGGCCTCTCAGCATGTCAAAACACCAGTCTTTAGGATATCTCCTTCTGAGCCTTAACATTCCCCTGTCTGAAACTACCCTAGAAGTTTCATACGTTAAAAGCTGAGTTGGTGGCTGTGGAGAGGAAAATCGTGTCAATAGTTGAGTGATAAAGGATCCCATTAAACCAGTGTCTCATTTGTGCCTCTCCTTCCCTCCTCCCTTCTCTCTTTTTTTTTTTTTTTTTTTTTTTTTTGAGACGGAGTCTCACTCTTGTCACCCAGGCTGGAGTGCAATGATGCAATCTCCTTATTAAGTGGAAGAGACAGGGTTTCACCACCTTGGTCAGGGTGCTCTTTAACTCCTGACCTCGTGATCCACCCGCCTCAGCCTCCCAAAGTGCTGGGATTGCAGGCGTGAGCCACCTTGCCCAGCCCTATTCCTTTACTTTCTTAATAAACTTGCTTTCACTTTATGAATTTGCTTCAAATTATTTCATGTGCAAGATCCAAGAACCCTCTCTTGGGATCTGAATCGGGACTCCTTTCTGATAACAGGGAGACAGGACAAGGTTAGAGGAACCTTGATTCTGAAGCAGCCCCTAAGGCCTCTTGGCATGTCAAAGTGCCAGTCTGTAAGGCTCTATTTCTCTTTGACAGGAGTAAAATAAATTATTTAACATGAGTTCATTTTTCTATCTTTATGAGAGTCATGATTTTACCTTTTTCTGAAAATTATCTTTTTACAGCCTTCTCTGACTCTCACCGAAGCATATCTCTCACTTTTTCAAAGAAAAATTGATTTAATACATATCTCTTCCAGAAAATCTTCATGATGTATTCCTTTAGTGCTTAACCACTTTATGTGTGATAAATCTGTGATGTTGTTGCTTTGTTCTTATGAGGATTTACTATCTAAAATTAGATCAAGTTCCCAAGAATTAAGTCATGTGTTTCTTCGATATATCCAAACAAGGATCTTGCATAAGACTCTGTGTGGAATTTATGTTTGCAGTAACATCCTTCTAAGGTGTCAGCCTGACCACCACCTCCACAAAGGCAGAGGCAGAAGGCAGGAATCACGCAAAAAAGGCAGAGGAGCGCAGAAAACAGCCATTAACAAAGCCAATGCTCTAAAGCTGACCTATTTCATTGCCCTGAGCCCTCATTCAGACTTTGGAATTCCTCCCCTTACACGACACTCACTAACAAGCTTGTTGTCTAGTCTCCTCCTATAGCAAATTAGAAGCAATTACATGAAGTAGGCTCTTAGAAATAGGCATGTTGACAGAAGAGTAAGGAATAGCTGTTGAATAGCTGAGGGAAAGGATCTTTTTTAAGTAAACCAAATAAAATTAGTGATTATATTGCTGGCTACTTTAAAAGCAATGGATGACTATAGAAAAGGGCTTGGAACTGTGAATAATATCTTCTGCTAATGTAGAGCAAAATATAATGTATTGTTGGAAGATGTACTTCACATAGGTGAAGGATTCATATATATGACATGCCTCCATTCACAAGTATATTATATTTGGTATACTGAAAGACAGAGAATACATCCTAATTATTGTTTGGTTAATATTATGATATCAGTACCTGCTAAGGCACTTACATTAGAGTCTAATGATCAGAATACTGGAAAAAAAACTGATCATCATTTAAAAAACAGCTGCTGAAGACACATCTTATAGTCAGGTACTACAGAATATACCTCTTTAGCATAATGATTATTTTGAGCTGATTATTTTGAGAAACTGCAGACACAGGAAAAGCTCTGAAAACAGAGTAAAAGTTACTATTTTATAAGGGAAATTTACATGTATAAATGAAATCTCAATTTGTAAGGGTGTCTCTCTCTCAGTACCAGGAAGAAAATGATTACCATAAATCACTAGAGATTCTTATCAATGGGGAAGGCATAGACTTAAATCTGTATAACAACCCTTGCCCTTGTTTTCCTTGCTTTTCCTAGTCATCTCCTCATAACTGGCCTCCCCAACACCATTCTTTATTTGTTTTAATTGAAGATGGCATTGAAGACTAAACTCTAAGCCACCTCTTGGAGATTATTCATCTCTCTGGGTATATCTCATGTATACATGAGGTTTACATGTGAATAAACTTCTGTTTGTTTTTCTCTTGCTCATCTGTCTTTTGTTACAGGGGTCCATCCCAATTGAGAATTATGAAGGTGGAAGACTAAGCTCTGATTTTTTTTTTTTTTTTTTTTTTGATCTTGCCCAAATTCCTATCTAAGGGGCCTGGGGAATCATGCCCTACAAACCATAAATTCTCATCAGATGGGTTTTATTTAACCCTATATATCATGGCTTACTTTCCAACCTGATTCTGGCATAACATTACAAGACAAGGAAGAAAATCAAAATATTTTACCCCAAAATATGTTTCTCTGCCATATCTTGAAATGGCCTTGCAAAGCCGTCCTTTGTGGGGGAAAATCTGCATCTGTAAAGAATCTCTATTAACATAGCTAGATCTTTTTCTTCCAGGCCTTCCCAATCCTAAAGAGATTAACTAAAGTCTACCATCTTTTAAAGATCTGAATAGGAATTATTTGTTATCTATTGTCTCTAAGGGCAGCCACTATAAAACTTTTTCCTTTCTATTGATCCCAGGTTCCCAGGTCTTTAGACAAACTCAACCAACTGTCAATCAGAAAATGTTTAAATTTATCTATAGCCTGGAATCCCCACCCACCCCCTTACCCCCCACCCCCCTCCCCTCCCCCTCCCCTCCCCCACCCCCCGACACTTTGAGTTGTCCCGCCTTTCTGAACCAAACCAATGTATTTCTTAAATGTATTTGATTGATGTCTCATGCCTTCCTAAAATATACAAAACCAAACTGTACTACTATCACCTTGGGCACATGTTCTTGGACCTCCTGAGGGCTGTGTCACAGGTCAGGTTCACTCATATTTGGCTCAGAATAAATCTCTTCAAATATTTTACAGAGTTTGACTCTTTTTGTCAACAAAGGGTAGAGAGAAAATTAGTTTTCCTCCCCTGCAAATCCAGTATTCTAGAGAACCTGCTTTGGGATTCAGATCACAGCAGGGCTTTTCGTCCCTTAAGCAAGCCTTGCAACAAACCCAATTTTGAGCATTCCCAACTGTGCTAAGCTCTTCCTACGAAAGGCAAGACTTCGTTTTGATGAGCTTACTCAAAAATCAGGAGCTTATCGTAGGATCATCACTTACATCTCTGGCCGTGTAGCCGAGGCTTGTCCCCGCTGTTTATATGCCATGGGGCAGCAGCTAGATTGGTGGAAGCTCCAGCAGATATCTTCTTTGCCTCTCCCTCACCCTAGAGATTCCTGAGGAGTAGAAATCTTATTACTTCAGAATAACACTCAATGGTTGTCAGCCAGTCTCATTGCCTTCTATGAAGTTCTGTTATGTTCTGCTTCACCCAAAACTGTTAAATGTTGTTCTAATCTAAGTGCTGATATCCTACTTCCTCTTTTGAATGACTGAATGTCATGAATGTCTAGCAGCTATTTAAACTCTCAGTATTCTTCAGCCTGACACTTGATACTCTTCTACAGCAATGCCTCTCAAAGTGTAGTCCCCAGACCAGCAGCCTCAGTATCATCTGGCACTTTTTCTGGGATCCACATTGTTGGGCCCCACTCCAGATCTTCTGAATTCAAAACTCTGGGAGTGGAAACCAGCATCGTGTAGTTCAATAAGCCCTCCAGGTGATTCTGACGCATGCTAAAGGTTGAGAACCTTGAGAACCACTGGCTAGAAAACTCTGATATGATGTTTGTTGATGGCTCATATCTTGAGAATAAGCAAAGCATATTTTGTGCTGGCTATGCCATAAGTTCTGACTATTCTGCTATTATAGCTATTCTTTATCAATAGCTCACTCCACTCAAATAGCTGAATGACAGTTACATCACCAGCATGTCACCTTGCTAAACACTTGAGTACATATCTATACAAACAGATGTATCTTTGGAGTTGCTCATGATTTTTTTAGTAATTATGAAAACAAAGAGGTTTTCTAATCTCACCAGGCACCCCAACTAAAATGGAAAAAAACTAATTTATTAGAGGCAATATAACATCCAAATGAAGTATAGATTAGAAACGGAGAAACTCATTCTAAAGGTAGTACTTTTAAAGCAAAAGGGAATTTCTGACTATTATGTAAAACAAGCAGTCCTTTCTGTTCTTGCTACAGTAGGTGTTCTAAAGACACTTACTCAATCTGACTTAATGAATCCTGAATGACTTATTCAAATATGATAATCTGCCACCTCAGAAGAAAAGAAATAGTGGCCTTCTCTGAACTGTCACATGTGCAATAATGGGCATTGGCATTGCCAGGAGGAGTACTTAATGTCACCAGAGGCCATCTCCAAACCTTTAGTGCTTTCTCTGTGAAATTATTCACAATGACAAATTGCTCAAATTTTTCAAAAATCTCGCTGAGAAAAATCTTCCTTGAGACAGGTGGCCAAATCTTGCCTTCTCTGTTGTTATCATGACCCAGGAAAAGCTGCAGAAAAAGGCAAAGTTCAGAACCTTTGCCTCAAAAACCATTTGAACATTTCCAAATGGATTTCATTCAGTTATAATGGTGTGTTAGGTTTATACTTGGATTAAAGTTTTCCCTTGCTAAAAGGTGAAAAGATATAGATAGATAGATAGATAGATAGATAGATGACAGACAGACAGATAGATACATAGATATAGATAGATAGATAGATAGATAGATGATAGATAGATAGATAATAGATTGATAGATATTGTTTTTTCCCACCTGCATTACTCTCTAGTGATAGACAGAGTACATATATTACTCTCTAGTGATAGAAAATTTCACTTTACAGGTGGAAATACTTAAGAAACTGTGTAAAGCACTCCCATTAAAACAAAAACTTCCTTGCTCACATTGATCCACTCACTAAGTTTTTGCAAAATAGAATGGGCCAATGATCTCTCATAATACTCAGAAGAGTTTAATCTCCCCTGACCTAAACTCTAACCATCAGCTGTAACGATAGGCAATAGTCATCTCATCTCAAAATCTTAACGGGCTCTCCCCTTGAAACAATTCCAGGAAGACCCATGAGACTGTGATGACTCCTCGTCTATCAGATTCCACCTTGTAAACACTTCAAGCTTGTCAAATATTGTCAAAAACGACATCATAAGCCCAAGAGGTGCAAGCTGCATTTTCAAAGAGAATATTACCAGCTATACCCTTACATGATTTGTAGTCAGGAGACTGGAGATGCTGGAAGAGAAGCCAATGAAAGTTGGTTGCACTAGATGGGCAGGCCAAGGTGGGAGGATCACTTGAGGCCAAGAGTTCGAGATCAGCCTGGACAACATAGCAAAAAACTTTAAAAATTAGCTGGGCATGATGGTGTGTACTGTAGTCTCAGCTACTCAGGAGGCTGAGGCAGAGGATTGCTAGAGCCCAGGAGTTCAAGACTGCAGTGAGCTATGAGTGCACACCACTGCACTCCACCCTGTGCAACAGAATGAGACCCTGTCTCTGAAAAGAAAAAGAAGAAGAAGAAGAGAAGGAGAAGGAGAAGAAGGAGAAGGAGAAGGAGAAGGAGAAGGAGAAGGAGAAGGAGAAGGAGAAGGAGAAGGAGAAGGAGAAAGGAGAAAGGAGAAAGGAGAAAGGAGAAGGAGAAGGAGAAGGAGAAGAAAGAAGAAGAAGAAGAAGAGAAGAAGAAGAAGAAGAAGAAGAAGAAGAAGAAGAAGAAGAAGAAGAGGAAGAGGAAGAGGAAGAGGAAGAGGAAGAGGAAGAGGAAGAGGAAGAGGAAGAGGAAGAGGAAGAGGAAGAAGAAGAAGAAGAAGAAGAAGAAGAAGAGAAAAGACCATTTCAGGTCCTTTTAACTACAAGTACCACATTTTAACTCCAGGGTGTGTAGCCACGGGTACATGCAAGCCAGTGTCAGTGTGTTAAGTATCCTACCACTGAGACATCTCTCCAGTCCCACTAGAGACTTAACTCTGAGAGTCATCAAAAAGGACTGCATAAGCAAAGACTTCTGAAGTGGACAGCCCTCTCCCAAGACCTTCTAGTTAAGATCCAGAATCAGGGCAACAGACCCTCATTTTATTATTTGACTCCTCTTTTTCCCTTTATTGTTTTTATTTTGTGGTATCTTAAGATTCTAGATTGTTAAAATGGTCACCCTACTCTTTTTTTTTCCATTTTATTAACACTTTCATTTTCCAGAAACTCTGTGAATTTGCCTTTCTCAAACAACTGCAACAACAGCCAATCTTTTCATCTGCTGGATTTCTCATCCAGCCCCAGATGTTATAGTAAGACCCTTATACCCATGCCTATAGGACTAAATGGTACCAGATTTCACCCTAAGACTGACCATGTCATTTCCTTCTATCTTCAATACAGAAATATTAACCTTGAGACATTTATATGCCTTAACTTGACACTAGGTCATTAACAATTAACTGTTGTTTCCGATATTTCCAAGAACTTTCAAAGAAACTGGGGAAATATCAAGCATAGGATAGGCATGAGACTAATGATGCAAACTATAGTCCAATTATTTTACCACAAATCTAAACAAAAACTATATAAATGATTTATTTAACTGTAGAGTGTTTTCATCAACAATCAGATCTATTAAATTCAGACAATAAGTGGTACCTACCATAAACAACACATATATATGCCTTCTCAATGTGCACTTCTGGGACCTTCTTTGGGTGTAATAAAATGGATTTTCTATGCTTGCTGCATTAAAATATGCTGTACACTTTCGGTATATTCATTCAGCCTTTCCAAGCATTCAAAACAGAACCTCCCAGTGATCTTATTTTATTAATATTTTGACATGTTACCTTACCAGGAGGTATCCATGATACTATATTTTACTGATTTGTGCAAGGATTTATACTCTGAACAGGAGTTCCTGAAATAGATCATGTTATCCACAATTTATATCAGACTTTGGCTCAAATAGCGAATGAAATAGCTCAAGCATTAGAAGCAGAACATTTAAGCGTAAATCTATCAGATAGAATTTTTATTTGCTCACCAGCCAAGCTGGAGTCTTAGAATTTTTATTTGCTCATAAGCCAAGGTGAAGTCGGGGCAATGGGTGACACATTTTATTATGTCTGGATAAATACTTCACGAGAAATGGGGCAATAAATCAATGAATGAATGAAAAAGCCACTTGCTTATCTAATATTGGCCAAACTAATCCTTTGGCAAGTTTGACAAAGCCCAAATTGCTCTCCTGGTTGGGCTTTGGGAAACTAAAACATTGGACATGAAGTGAGTTTCGATATTTATTATTATGATTGACCTTAGGCTTTTTGCCCTCCTTCACCATCTAACTCTAACTGCCTAAATGTGGCTGCACAGCCAGGATCTCAAAACAACAGTTAACCCATGATCAGAGTCAAAAGGAACCTGAAACCTTCATAGTCAGCCCGGCTTGGTTGCTGAGTGACTGAGGCAGTAGTTGAGAAATTCTGGAAGGGAGCTGGTGCCCAAATGACATAGCTGAGATGGAGGTGTTAACTAAAGACAGTGACAGCCAAAACACAGAGACAGCCTGTCACACATTGCTCAGAGCTAAACTTCCAAGGCCTTATGGGGAACCCATAAACAACCGAATTTGTTTTCTTTGAGGACCTAGTCTGCTGTCCAAGGGCAGAACAGCCCACTTGGCCCCTTGCTGGTCACCAGTTCGCCCAGCAAGAGGAAAGCAGGGTTCACCATTTTCAAATATGCCTGTGGTTTTCCTTCTTACCTCTCTCTTCTTCTTCCTTGTAGATGAATCCTTTGTTAGATGAAATCAATCTGTTATTAGTATTTCGTATTCAAGTAAGTTAGCATGATAATAACTAACAATATGCCTTTGAGTTATTCTTTGAAACATGCCACCTTACCTCAATGAGCCTCAGTTTACTCATCTTGTGAAATGGGAATGCACAGTACACATCTAGAGAGAATTAAGTGAAATCATGAAAGTGACAGTGCCTAGCACTGGATCTGGCACATATGCAGAAAAGTTGCCTGCCCAGATGGAGTTAATGAGGAAGGTGTTCAATCAAGCAGTCAACAAGCATTACAGGTAGGTAAGTGCCTAAGTGGAATGCTTAGTGAAATCCTAATCAATCAATTAACCATCATATGTGTTTTCAGTTCTTCGCCCTGGGGAAGATATGAAAGGACAGACAAGATCTCTTCCTTTAGGGAAACAGAAGATGAGTCAGAGAGATAAAATACAAGCATGGCACAATACGTCAAGAACGTGGCTATGGTGGGACTTCACAATTTGAATAAACTGCAGAAGGACAAAGGAGGGTGAGGACAGTTAATGTAAGAGTGCATGAAGGTAAGGAGGAGCAGAGTCAGGCCCACCAGGTAATCAGAACCCTCCATCTCAGCTCCCTTCTGGTGCCCCAACAGAGTTCTTCAGCACATGTTATAGGCAATACCGTACAGCAAGCTTGTTCAACCTATGGCCCTCATGCCACATGCGGCCCAGGACGGCTTTGAATTCAGCCCAACACAAATTCGTAAACTTTCTTAAAACATTATGAGATTTTTTTTTCAATTTTTTTCTAGCTCATCAGCTATCGTTAGTGTTAGTGTATTTTAGGTGTGGCCCAAGACAATTCTTTTTCCAATGTGGCAAAAGATTGGACACCCTCACCCCTGCCCCAGATTGAAATCTTGAGTTATATAAATTATCTGTTCCTCAGTTTCCTCATCTATAAAATAGAAATAACAATACCTACTTCCAAGAGTTGTGTGCTTTAAATGTGATAATGGGTGAAAAGCACTTAGGGCAGTGCCAATACAAAGCAGGCAAAATATAATAGTTATTATTATTTCAGTTATTTGTTATTGGCATTGTCTTTCTAGTCTCTATCCTCTCACATCCTCTCTTCCAACCATGTTAGAAAATACCACTTTGCTCCCAGTTTCACAGATTCCTTGCTCTTTCTGGCTTCTACCTTTGTTTATGCTGAATGTACTACAGCTCGTTCCCTCCACCTTTACCCTCCAAACCCACACAGAACACATCAACCTGCCACTGCCGTTTCCAGTTTTCAAGGTCTAGATTAAATCTGCAAAGACTTCCCAGATTAATTTGCTCACCACTCGATTGCAAGGTTTTTACCTTTTATAGCACTCTTCACAGATAGCATTGCATTATAATTGCTTTTGTAGGCAAAAGCCTCTAATTGGCTTCTGAGGCAAGCATACTGCTTTATTAACCTTTGCTTTCCCTACGGCCAGCCTAAAAAAGGTACATAGTAGGCTAGTTAGAACCAAAAGCCAGAAATTCTTCATTTGGGTTCTCTAGGATAAAGGGCAATTAGCAACCCCTGCTTCTAGAGCCCACCAGGATTATGCATTGTATGCATGGGTAGGCCATAAGAGGAACTGATCCAGGAATCAGAACCAACAATCTGAAAATATGTGTGAATTGTGCATCCTTACGGCATTTTGAACAACAAACACTTTTGGTGGCTGAAATCCCTAATGATGATAATTCATTATCATCATAATAATTACTGGATTGTATGTGTGCTGGTGTGTGTCCATGCATGCACACGTGTGCAAGTCCAAATGCCAAATCTTTGTATTGTGTGGCTTCCTGCATGTTTTTCAGGGTTGCAAAACCCACTGACCAGAGCATATTCAGCTTTAGCCTTGGCTTATATGAGAACTTTCACTGTGTTGAAATCTAAGGCAAGTATTTTTTAACAAAAGTCAAGTGTGCCCTTTGGGTGAATTGAATTCGATCTCACAGTGAAAGATTGCATTTGTCAGTTTTGATGTACTGTTTCTTTAAATATCACATCTTCTTTTGCATGTTTATTAGCTTCATTAAAGATATTCTGTCTATCTTTTTCATGACATGTCTATCTTTTCCACATCCTTAAAGGCAGAGAAGGGCTCAGGAGCCTTCAGAGCTCCCCGTAGAGTCCCCCTTCCTTTCTGCTCAGTCCTGCCAGCTACTGCCCCACCATTGGCTGCATCTTCTAAAAGATCAAAAAAACAAATCAACAACCCTTCACCAGCTTTTGCTACGGAGTTTACAAAAGCATATATTAAATCTAATAACTTTGGTTATGGTGTTCAAGCAGCAGTGGTGGTGAATGGCTTATCCTGCTGACAAATGCACTCCATTAGACTCTACCCTTATCTTGGGCACTGGGAAAGATAAACAGAATAATCCAAAAGATGCCCATGCAGTCGCAGGAACCTGGAGCCATCTGGTCAGGACAGAAATAAATCAGGAGTGAAGCTTGAATGAATCTCCAGGGGACTCTGGGACTGAATTAACATTACTCAGATTGAAGAGCAGTGGAAACTGGCAGCAGAGACCACTGAAATGACTTTAATTAACACACAGGGAGCAAAGGGCTTTTAAAACAAAATGCCTTGTATTGGAGCTAAAGCCGAGACAATAATGTGAAAGTCCCCCAGCTTGATAAAGGTACATCACAGCATGTATTGGTTGGCAGATAAGCTCTGGCCTGGTACAGAAACACAACACAACAAAACAGAAATGTCATTTAATTGTCACTTAAACCACAGAGCTCAACTGATCAGAACTATCCAGCTGCCTTTTGTTAAGAAAGCAGTATACCTCTCAGAATTCTGTGTGAGCTTGCATTTTTATATATGCATAGAGTTCCAGGTATAGCAAATCACAATTGTGCAATATTTGAAACATACAGTCATGCATCTTATAAGGACATTTCAGTCAACAATGCACCACATATATGACAGCAGTCCCATAAGATGATAACAGAGCTAAAAATTCCTATAACCTAGTGACATCATTATGGAAATTCCTATCGCCCAGTGATGTCATAGCCATAATGACATCATAATACAACTCATTACCTTGCCTATGTTTGGATATGTTTAGATACACAAATACTTAGCATTGTGGGACAAATGTCTACAGTATTGAGTACAGTAACATACTGTACAGGTTTGTAGCCTAGGAGCAATAGGCTATACCATATAGCCTATAGGTGTGTAGTAGGCTATACCATCTAGGTTTGTATAAGTATACTCCATGATGTTCACACAATGATGAAGTCCATTCTCACTGTAAACCCAGCTACTCAGGAGGCTGAGGCAGGAGAATTGCTTGAACCTGGGAGGCGGAGGTTGCAGTGAGCCGAGATTGCGCCACTGCACTCCAGCCTGGGCGACAGAGCAAGACTCCGTCTCAAAAAAAAAAAAAACAAAACAAAACAAAAGGTTTAATTGACTCACAGTTCTGCAAGCTATACAGGAAGCATGAGTGGGAGGCCTCAGGAAACTTACAATCATGGCAGAAGGTGAAGGGGAAGCAAGCACCTCCTTCATGTGGTGGCGAGAGAGAGAGAGAGAGAGAGAGAGAGAGAGAGAGAGAGCAAAGCGGGAAGTGCAACACACTTTTAAACCATCAGATCTCGTGAGAACTCACTCACTGTTACAAGAACAGCAAGGGGGAAATCCGCTCCCATGATTCAATCGCCTCCCACCAGGCCCCTCCTCCAACACATGGGGATTACAATTCCACATGAGATTTGGGGGGGGGGGGCACAGAGCCAAACTATATCAATATCCCTGTTGTTAAGTGATGCACGACTATAGTTATGTTAAAGAATTGTTTGCTGTTTATCTAAAATTCTAATTTAACTGGATCTCCTATCCTTTATCTGGCAACCTTACTGTGGAAATAAATGAAGACCACCCAAATGAGAACAAACAGAGGCTATTTATTCAGAGCTTGCTGCAGAAAGAAAGTCAGCCACCATCATTTGTGGTTGGCAGAGATTCAAAGGCAGGCAGGGGAGTGGGAAAGAGCTTCAGGTATGCCCTGGTTGGAGGCTATTGGTGGGCTAACTAGGAGTTGGACATGTTATGTGATTGGTCTGGGGAGCAGACTTGGCTTTCTCCAGTCAGATGTAAGTTGGAAGCTGGGGCAAAAATATAGGGCAGTTGTTGATGAAGATCTGACTGTTCTGGGCCAGCTGCTGCGGAGATTGTGGTTTGAATTCTCAAGATAGCTGTTGCAGAGGTGGTAGTTTAACCTGCTATAAAGGTTGCAGCAGAGGTGATGGTTGGGCAAAGGACCTGAATAGACATTTCTCCAAAGAAGATACACAAATGGTCAGCAAGCACAGGAAAAGATGCTTGACATTGTTTGTTATTGGGTAAATGCAAATCAAAATCACAATGTGATACTACTTCAAACCCACTAGGATGGCTATAATCAAAAAGATGGAAAATAACAAGTGTTGCTGAGGAGGTAGAGAAAGAAGAACCTTCATACATTGCTCGTGGGAATGTAAAACGGGGAAGCTACTGTAGAAAATAGTTTGGCACTTTAAGTTAAACATAGAATTACTCTATGATCCAACAATTCCACTCCTAGCTGTATACCCAAGAGAAATGAAAACACATGTCCATAGAAAAACTTGCACACAAATATACACAGCAACATTATATACGGTGACCAAAAAAGTAGAAAGACCCTAAATGTCCATCAGCTGATGAATTGGTAAACAAAATGTGGTACATCAATATAATAGAATATTATTCAGCAATAATAAACAATGAAATACTAATACATGGTACAGTGTAGTTGAACCTTGAAAACATTATACAAAGTGAAAGAAGCCAGACACAAAAGGCTACATATTGTATAATTCCATTTACATGAAATGTCCAGAATAGGAAAATCCATAAAGACAGAAAATAGAGTTTCTTTTAGGGGTGAAGAAAATGTTCTGGAATTAGTACTGATGGTTGCACAACTTTCATGAATATACTAAAAATTACTGAATGGTATACTTTAAAAACATACTGATTTTCCTTAGGGGTACATTTTCTAGTCAGTACTTTTAATAAGTAAGGTATGTCTTCTAACTTTTGCAGCCCTCCTAAATGTACACCCCCAGGCAGCTGTACAAAATGGACCTGCTTTTGGTCTCTTGTCATTGTCTTATGTTCTTCTACAGACACAGCTTCAGTGTCTTCTATCTCAGTCCATCAGTTATGACTGGAAAATGCTGATAGAGACCCACATAGAGGACTTTAAAGGTTATCCAGGCCACTTTATAAAATAGACTAGTTCAGGTGATATAGTAAGGACTACAAAATATGCTAAGGGTTTAGGAAAGGTTTAAAAAATAGTTATGGGTTTTTTTCTCCCTTTCTTTCTGCTTTTATTCTCTCTATAGTCTTAGAAAAGATGATTGTCATGGCCTCTGGTTAGTTTTAATCATCTGGGGGAACCCTGAAAGGCCCTGAATCGCAGCTCTAATGTCCCTTTAGCTGTCTCTGCTTCAACATCTACTACTGCTTTGCTTATATTTGATTTATCTCAAGCAGGGTCTTCCAAAAGTGTCTGATCAACCCATCTCCAATAAGCTGGTTGACTTTAAGATGGTAAAAGCTTTATATCTTACCTTTCTCACTGCTCTGAACACTTTGTCAAAGACCTGTTGGTAATATATGTTCTAAACTAGCCATCCTCAACACCAGATACGCATTTAAATAACCTGAGAAATACTTTTCAAATGCTCATGAATAAATGACTAAGCCCCAGACCCAGCTTAATTGTCCTGGGGTGGAGGCTGATAATCGATATATTTGTGGTTTTTTTGTTTGTTTGTTTGTTTGTTTTTGAGACGGAGTCTCACTCTGTCACCAAGGGTGGAGTGCAATGGCATGATCTCGGCTCACTGCAACCTCTGCCTCCCAGGTTCAAGCAATTCTCCTGCCTCAACCTCCCAAGTAGCTGGGACTACAGGCACCTGCCATCATGTCCAGCTAATTTTTGTTTTGTTTTGTTTTGTTTTTTTGAGACGGAGTCTTGCTCTGTCACCCAGGCTGGAGTGCACTGGCACAATCTCGGCTCACTGCAAGCTCCGCCTCCCAGGTTCATGCCATTCTCCTGCCTCAGCCTCCCAAGTAGCTGGGACTACAGGCGCCCGCCACCATGCCCAGCTAATTTTTTGTATTTTTAGTAGAGATGGAGTTTCACCGTGTTAGCCAGGATCATCTCGATCTCCTAACTTAGTGATCTGCCCACCTCAGCCTCCCAAAGTGCTGGAATTACAGGCGTGAGCCACCACGCCCAGCCTAATTTTTGTCTTTTTGTAGAGATGGGGTCTCACCATGTTGGCCAGGATGGTCTTGAACTCCTGACCTCAGGTGATCTACCTGCCTCGGCCACCCCAACTGCAGGGATAACAAGTGTGAACCACTGTGCCCAGCCGAAAATCAACATTTTTAAAATGTTCTACCAGGCAATTCCAATGGGTAGCCAGGGTTGATGAAAACTGCACCAAAAACACAGCTATTAGAATGATCAAAATCCAGATCACTGACAACAACAAATTTTGGGGAGGACGTGGAGCAACAGGAACTCTCATTCATTGCTGGTGGGAATGTAAAATGGTAAAGCCAATTTGAAAGGCAGTTTGGCAGTACTTCTTACAAAACTAAACAAACTCTTACTATTCAGTCCAGTAGTTGTACTTCTTGGTATCTACCCAAAGGAGTTGAAAACTTGTGTCTGGACATGGATGTTTATAGCTTTTTTAAACTAGCATCTTTAAAGGCTTTCCCAGATAATCTCAACATCTGTGTCTTTGCGTTGGTGTCAGTTGTTTGTCTTTCTCCATTTGAGATTCCATAACTTCCTTTTTTTTTTTTTTTTTTTTTTTGAAATGGAGCCTCACTCTGTCAGCCAGGCTGGAGTACAGTGGCACGATCTTGGCTCACTGCAAACTCTGCCTCCCGGGTTCAAGCAATTCTCTGCCTCAGCCTCCCGAGTAGCTGGGATTACAAGTGCCCACCACCATACCCAGCTAATTTTTGTATTTTTGGTAGACATGGGGTTTCACCATCTTGGCCAGGCTGGTCTTGAACTCCTGACCTCGTGATCTACCCGCCTCAGCCTCCCAAAATGCTGGGATTACAGGTATGAGCCACTGCACCTGGCCAAGATGCCTAACTTTCATGCTTCTTCGTATTCTGAGTAATTTTGAATTATATGCTGGATGCTTTGAATATCAGGTTATGAGACACTTGAACAATTTCTTTTTGTTTTGTTTTAGACACAGGGTCTCACTCTGTTGCCCAGGCTGGAGTGCAGTGTATGATCATAGCTCACTGCAGCCTTGAACTCCTGGGCTCAAGGGATCCTCCTGCCTCAGCCTTCACAGTAGCTAGGACTACAGGCATGTGTCATCACACTCAGCTATTTTTAATTGTTTTTTTGTAGAGACAAGGTCTCACTATGTTGCCCAGGTTGGAAACTCCTAGCCTCAAGCCATCTGTCTTCTTACTTCAGCACGCAAAAGTGCTAGGATTATTGGTGTAAGTCACTGCTCTTGGCCACACAGAACAATTTCTATTTCTCTATCTTTGAGTTCACAAACTCTTTTCTTGTCTCCATTCTGCTATTGAATCCATTTGGTAAGAATTATTTTCCTTCGTTATCATATTTTCCACTTCTAAAATTTCCATTTGCTTTTTCTTTAAATATTCTTTTTGTGTGTGTGTGCCAGGACTTTGTTTTTACTTGTTTCAACAGTGTTCATGATTGCTTGTTTAAGCATTTTTTTTTTTAGATGGAGTCTCACTCTGTTGCCCAGGCTGGAGTGCAGTCGCGTGATCTCGGTTCACTGCAACCTCTGCCTCCTGGGTTCAAGCAATTCTCCTGTTTCTGACTCCCAAGTAGCTAAGACTACAGGTGCGCACCACCACGCCCAGCTAATTTTTTGCATTTTTAGTAGAGACGGGGTTTCACCATGTTGGTCAAGCTGGTCTCGAACTCCTGACCTCAAGTGATCCACCCACCTCGGCCTCCCAAAGTGCTGGGATTACAGGCATGAGCAACCACGCCCAGCCTAAGTGTTTATAAAATAGCATCTTTAAAGGCTTTCCCACATAATCCCAACATCTCTATCTTAGCAGTGGTGTCCGTTGATTGTCTTTCCCTCTTTCAGTGGCCCTATTTTCCTGGTTCTTCATATTCTGAGTAATTTTGAATTATATGCTAGACATTTTAAATATTTAGTTATGAGACTCTTAGTCTTGTATAATGCTATGGGGTATGTTGCTATTTCTGTTTTAGCAGGTCGTCTACCTCACTTCACAGGCAGCCACCATGGTCCTTGTCCCTATGGCGGGGCCAGAGCAAGAGAGGGCCCTGCAGGGGAGGGGGGCTCAGTTGAAGATGGAATGAGTTTTGAGGGGAGCACTATTTGAGGTATTTGAGTACCCGAGGCATATGAAACAGCAGAGGGAGGTTGGATTCCATTATCTTCACGGGGATGAAAATAGGGAGTGTGGGGTGTGGGGCTGGGAACTGCAGCCCTCCCCACCTTTGGGTGCTGGCCTCAGTGCGCATGTTCACTGGGTGCCTTCCCGTCGGCCCCTTCGCCCACGTGAAGAACGCCAGGGAGCTGTGAGGGTGTGGAGTCGCGTTCCTGCTGTCCGGACACTTTTTTCCTCTACTGAGACTCATCTGGTGGATCCGCAGGCCAGTCCTCCCGGGGGCTGAAGTGTGAGTGAGGGTGAGGAGGAGCCAGTGGGCTTCGGGCGGAGCCAGTGGGCTTAGGGCAGGTTCGGTGGGCCCCTCGGTCTGGTGGTGTGTGGCTTTTGAGGGAGAAGGGCCTCAGTGGCCTCCAAAAGAGAAGGGCCTCGAGCTCGTCCTCCTTCTCCTCACAGGCTGCGACGCCGCCATCGGCTTTGTGGTCGTGAAGGGGCCAGGACAGGGAGGAAAGTGGGCCGTGAAGGGGAAGCGGTCAGGGGCTCAGGTGAAAATGGGGCGAGTGCTGCGGGTGCTGTTGGAGGGGTCAAAGTCCCGAGGTGGTAGGAACCCATGACACGGCACATTCCTGAGTCCTGAATGGGGCCCCGGGGCGGGAGGTAGGTGGTGAAGATGGCGGTAAAGAAGGGGCCTGGAACCTGGGAAGGCTGTGGGCTGGTGAGCGTCCCCCAGCGGTGTGGAGTGGGGAGTGCCCAAGTGAGAAACACCCGAGTGAGAAGCGTGGCAAGGTCTCACCTCTGCCATGGAAGGTCCGGAAACAATGGGAAGGACTAGGAGAGGCTGTGTGGTCCAACCAAACTTGATTTGAGGGGGGTGAATGGCTCTAGTAAGTGGGAGTGTGCCAAAAGCAGCAGTCACGGGAATTGTGATTCACTAGTGTTTTCATGTGGAGTCCGCTTGTGAAACTAAACCTCATCAGAAACGTCCTCTGTCAGAGGGGCGCAGTGGTGCGCGCCTGTAGTCCCAGCTACTCCGGACTAGGCAGGAGGATCGCTTGAGCGGGAGGTCGAGGCTGCAGTGAAGTGTGATCACGCCACTGCATTCCAGCGTGAGCAACAGAGCGAGATTCTGTGTCTAAAAGAAATTTTAAAATAATGTCCTCTGCCTTTTGCCGCATGCCTTAAGATGACTGCTCTGCCAGCTTGGGGAGCATAAGTGGCTTTGCAAGCACTCAGAAAACGTACACACTTGCACTTAACTCTGGGACTTATTTTGAGAGTATTTTCAAAATTAAAATGACAAGTTAACATTTAGCCATGGAAGTGATCGAATATAGCTGTCCTCTCAAGTGCCTGTTCCCAATCACGGTTTTCTCTTTTCAGTGTGAAATATGGGTTTTCAAAGAAGATTAATCTATCGGCGTAGACCAATAATCTATATAGAATCTTCTGAGGTAATTGGGCCTATGCTGTTGAGTGCTTTAACGTTAATTCGATGTTTTCTATTAGCAGAAATTAATTTTTGTGATAGTGTTGTTGCATTAGTATAGATACACTAATAAAGGTAGTTCATGCTGATAAAAAAAAAATGATTCTGGCATCTCATGAAGCAAATATTGATTCAGGAGGATTTTTTTTTTCTCTTGTGTTCTCCAACTTTTGGCCATGACTTCCTTCTCATGCTTTGCTTGTGAATGACACATAGATTATACACATCTATTCCAACAGAGTGTAATAGCTTCCAAAGTCCTTGTGGGTAACTTTTCTCGCAGTAACCTTTCTGTGGGTAGAGTAGCCTTATTAACCATATAGAATAAAGTTGGAGAAATGTTTTTAGGTTCAGTTATGATCAGAAACATCTGTGCATTCTCTGTGTGTATACATATATATTTTTTGACATGTATTAATAACAAAACTTTTTGTCTTTGCACACTCACACACATATTCCCTACCACAAGGAGTCCAGTGATGAGCAACCTGATGAAGAGGAATCACCAACTCAAAGTCAGGATTCTACACCTGCTGAAGAGAGAGAGGATGAGGGAGCATCTGCAGCTCAAGGTAAAGGGAAAGGGAAGAAGAATGCCTGTTGGGGTGTGTCTGTCTGTGTGTGTGTGTGTGTGTGTGTGTGTGTGTGTGCCTCGTGCATTGTCACATACCAGGAACAGGAGGAATGAAAACCATGCAAACGATGCCTAGAAATTGACTGGAAAAGTGAAGAGGGTATAGTTTGCAGCTTACCTTAGGGAAATAAATCCCTCACTATGATAAAATTTCTCCACTTTATGAATGAGAGAATGGAGGCCCTGGGATTGTGTTTTGTCCAAGAACACTTGACTGGTGAATACAAAATTTGTGTTTTGTTCCAAAGTTTGTGTCTTCCTACCATCTATGTTGCTGTAACAATAGTAAATGATTTTGCTGAAAGTGCTTAAAACTCAAATGCTTTACTGTAATGTAGCTTAGTACTGGCCCAGGAATAGACCCAGTTCAGAGGAGCAGGAGCAACTCCAAAAACTGAGTTGCTGATTGCTGGCCACCATTTCCTTTGATATTTTTATGTGGTAAGTTTGTTGAAAGCTGGAGAATTCAGGATACTGCCATATAGGTAGCTGGTGCAGTATGATTTTTTAAGTGGCTTTTAAGAGGTGATTAAATCCTTTTATGGTTAGAAAAACCAAAAAAAGGAATTATCCTGAGATTAACATGAGATGGAAATAATTTCTCCGAGATAAAATATTTTGAAGCAAAACAATTACCTAACTCAGGTCATGGATTATTCTAAGGATTCACTGTTAAAGGTATCTAGAATAAGACTGACAACAATGCCCATTAATTGCTGTCCACCCATTCCTTTGTTCTCAGCGTGAGACAGTATATTTGCCGTAATTCACAAATAATGTTATTTTTGGTGCTTTGTTCTACATGGGGTTCATTTAGGGAATATTACATTTAGGACCTTTGGACCTAAATATAACTTTATTTGAACAAAGTTAAGTTTCTATTTACCCCAGTAGATAATGGGTGTCGTGACTGTAAGATTTTCCATAGTCCTCAAATCCATCCAGCTAATCAATCCTTCAGAAATTGACATTGTAATTGTAACTGAAATCCTATCCATGATGTAGACTTCAGATTTCTTAGCTGATGCACACTGCTTTTGGTACTCTATGGCTGAATATAAGCATTATACATGTCCTGTGGTTTATCCTTAGATTGTCATTTAGTAGAAAGGTCTCAAACTGGGCTTAGTGCCGTGCAATCATAGTCCCAGCTACCTGGGAGGCTGAGGTGAGAGGATTGCTTGAGCCTAGGGTTCAAGACCAGCCTGGGAAACATAGTGAGACCTCATCGCAAATAAATAAATAAATAAATAAATAAATGTTTCGTTATATAGGAAAACAAACATGTAAAGTTTGTTCTTAGTTGCTGGTAATGTTGCAAACATAACTCCTTACTGAACTATAACACTTAAAATTAGTTACCATGGTAAATTTTATGTTATGTGTATTTTTTACCACAATTAAAAAAAAAACTTCTGTCTTCCTAAAGTTCAGTGTAGTTGTCATATATTCTTACAAGTTTTTACTTTATATATTTTCAAGACATAACATTTGTAGAAAATTTGCAAGAATAGTACAATGAACTCATATACTTTTCCCTAGATTCACCAATTGTTAATAGCTTCTGCTCCATTGGTTTCACATCTCTTCCCTCCCTCTCTTACCCTGCTGCCCACACACTCACACACACACTTATGGATATTATGTTTATTCTTATTAATGCTGCATTGTTCAGATAAGGTTTCAGCTATTATGGCCCTTTACCCTAAGTACTTGAGAGTGTTTATATACCCTCAGAACAAAGAAAAAGTCATTCCTTGGATAATCACTGCACAATGATCAAACTCAGGACATTTAACAATGAGAACCTGCAGTCATTTAATATACAGAGTATACTCAGATTTTGCCAGTTATCCAGATAATTTTCTTTTTTCTTTCTTTTTTTTTTTTTTCAGATGGAGTCTCACTCTGTTGCCCAGGTTGGAGTGCACTGGCAAGATCTCGGCTCTCTCTAACCTCCACCTCCCAGGCTCAAGAGATTCTCATGCCTCAGCCTCCTGAGTAGTTGGGACTACAGGCAATGGCCACCGCGCCTGCCTAATTTTTTTTTTCTTTTGTATTTTTAGCAGAGCCTGGGTTTCACCATGTTGGCCAGGCTGGTCTCTAACTCCTGACCTCAGATGATCCGCCCACCTTGGTCTCCCAAAGTGCTGGGATTCCAGGTGTGAGCCACCATGCCTGGCTGGCTGATACTGGCATTTTTCAAGAGGATAGACCAGTTGGTTTGCGGAATGTTTAGCACTTTGGGCTTTTTCGTGTAGTTTCTGAAGACTGTTTTTTCACTCACCATTTATTGGTGCCTACTCATGCCATATAACTTGCTAGGTGCTAGGAGTCTAAATGCTAATGAGAGACAGGATGTCAGCCTTGAGTCATTTAATATGATAAGGACAATCAGAAATACAATAATAGATAAGTGCAAAGGAGGCAACAAAGTTGTCTGAGGGCAGTCTTCAGAAAGGAAGAGGGTAATATTTGGAAAACCCTGTTTTCCTGTTTTCTGCCAACAGACTCCTGAAATAATGTTCTTGGGATTCTTATCAACACATTTATTATTACAGTAGCTAAAGTTTTTATTTAATAAGACCAAGAGCATGAATATTATTTTCTTATTCATATTTCATGTGTTGCTGCTTAAAATGATAATTTTGTTTTATCTTAAGGGCAGGAGCCTGAAGCTGATAGCCAGGAACTGGTTCAGCCACAGATTGGGTATGAGCTTGGAGATGGTCCTGATGCCAAGAGGGTGTGCCTGCGAAATGAAGAGCAGATGAAACTGCCCGCAGAAGGTAGGTAGTCCATTAAGCATGCAAATTGTAGGGTGTCTGTTTCCACAGTATTATAATTTTCTTTCTTTTTCTGAGATGGAGTCTCACTCTGTCACCCAGGCTGGAGTGCAGTGGCTCAATCTTGGCTCACTGCAACATCCACCTCCTGGGTTTAAGTGATTCTCCTGCCTCGGCCTCCCGAGCAGCTAGGATTACAGGCGTGTGCCACCACAGGCACCTAATTTTTGTAATTCTAGTAGAGACGGGGTTTTGTCATGTTGCACAGACTGGTGTCGAACTCCTGACCTCAGGTGATCCACCCAGCTTAGCCTCCCAAAGTCCTGAGATTACAGCCCTGCCACAGTGCCTGACAAATAAATGTTTCTCTTTTTTTGTATTTTAGTAGAGACGGGATTTCACCACATTAGCCAGGCTGGTCTTGAACTCCCGACCTCAAGTGATCTGCCCACCTTGGCATCCCAAAATGTTGGTATTTAAGGTGTGAGCCACCATGCCTGGCCCAGATAATTTCCTTTGTAGAATTTCTTTTTCTGATCCAGAGTCCAGTTCAAGATCACGTCTTGCATGTGCTTCTCATGTGTTTTTACTTTCCTTTAATCTGTAACGTTTCCTTAATTTTTCTTTGTCATTCAGGATACGGACATTTTTTAAGAGGATAGACAAGTTGGTGTGCAGAATGTTCAGCATTTGGGGATTTTTCATGTATTTTTTAAAGAACTTTTTTCACTCAGCGTTTATTGGTGGCTACTCATGCCATGCAGGAGTCTAAGTGCCAGGAGTGTAAGTGCTGTGAGAGACAGGGTTTCAGCCTTGAGTCATTTAATATAAGGACAATCAGAAGTAGAATAACACAGAAGTGCAAAGGCAGCAACAAAGTTGTCTGAAGGCAGTCTTCGGAAAGGAAGAGGGTAATATTTGGAAAACCTTGTTTTCCTGTTTTCTGCCAACAGACTCCTGAAATAATGTTCTTGGGATTCTTATCAACACATTTATTATTACACTAGTGAAAGCTTTTATTTAATAACACTGAGCATGAATATTATTTTCCTATTCATATTTCATGTTTTACTGCTTAAATTGATTATATAGATTTATATAGATTTATATATTTTTTATATATTTTTATATATTTATTTTTTCTATATATTTATGTATTTTTAATATATTTATATATTTATATATATTTATATATTTATATATTTATATGTATTTATATATATTTATATATTTATATATATTTATATATATTTATATATATTTATATATATATTTATATATATTTATATATACTTATATATTTATATATATACTTACATACATATTTATATATATTTGTATACATATTTATATATATTTATATATATTTATATATATATATTTATATATATAATATATATTAATATATATTTATATATATTTATATAACTTTATATATATTTCTATATTTATATATATTTACATATATATTTATATATATTTATATATATATTTATATATTTATATACATTTGTATATATTTATATATATTCATATATATTTATATATATTCATATATATGTTCATATATATTTATATATTGATATATATTTATATGTATTTATATATTTATATACATTAATATATATATTTATATATATTTTTATATATTTATATATATTTATATATATTTTTATATATTTTTATATATATTTATATATATCTATATTTATATATATTTATACATTTTTATATATATTTATAAATTTATATATTTATATATATTTATATATATTTACATATTTATATATTTATATATATTTTTTGTATATATTTATATATTTATATATGTTTATTTATTTTTTATATATATTTATATATTTATATATATTTATATATATTTATATGTATTTATATAAATATATATTTGTATGTATTTATATAAAAATTTATATATTTGTATATATTTATATAATAATTTATATATTTGTATATATTTATATAAAAATTTATATATTTATATATATTTATATAAAAATTTATATATTTATATATATTTATATAAAAATTTATATATTTATATATATTTATATAAAAATTTATATATTTATATATATTTATATATTTATAAATACATATATTTGTATATATTTGTATGAAAATCTATATTTATATATTTATATATATTCATATAAAAATATATATTTATATATTTATATATATTTATATAAAAATATATATTTATATATTTATATATATTTATATATTTATATATATTTATATAAAAATATATATTTATATATTTATATATATTTATATAAAAATTTATATTTATATATTTATATATATTTATATAAAAATTTATATATTTATATATATTTATATATATATATTTATATATTTATATATAAATATATATATTTATATATTTATACATATATATTTATATATTTATATAAAAATATATATTTTTTTATATATTTATATAAATATATATATTTATATTTATATAAATATATATATTTATATATATATAAATATATATATTATATATATTTATATATATATTTATATATTTATATAAAAATATATATTTATATATATTTATATATATATATTTATATATTTATATAAATATATATATTTATATATATTCATATATATATATAAATATATATATTTATATATATTTATATAAAAATATATATATTTATATATATTTATATATCTTTATATGAAAATATATATATTTATATATTTATATATATTTATATAAAAATGTATATATTTATAGATATATTTATATATATTTATATAAAAATATATATATTTATATATATTTATATAAAAATATATATATTTATATATATTTATATAAAAATATATATATTTATATATATTTATATAAAAATATATATATTTATATAAAAATATATATATTTACATATATTTATATATATTTATATAAAAATATATATATTTATATATATCTATATAAAAATATATATATTTATATATATCTATATAAAAATATATATATTTATATATTTATATATAAATATATATATTTATATATATTTATATATTTTTATAAAAATATATATATATTTATATAAAAATCTATATTTATATATTTATATAAAAATATATATTTCTATATATTTATATAAAAATATATATGTATATACTCATATAAAAATATATATGTATATACTCATATAAAATATATATTTATATACTTATATAAAATATACATTTATATATTTATATAAATATATATATTTATATAAATGTATATATTTATATAAATGTATATATGTATATATTTATATAAATGTATATATTTATATATTTATATAAAAATATGTATTTATATATTTATATAAAAATATACATTTATATATTTATATTAAAATATATATATATTTATATATTTATATAAAAATATATATTTATATATTTATGTATTTATATATTTATATAAAAATATATAAAAATATATATATATTTATATATTTATATAAAAATATATAAAAATATATATATATTTATATATTTATATAAAAATATATAAAAATATATCTATTTATATAAAAATATATGAAAATATATATTTATATAAAAATATGTATTTATATATTCATATAAAAATATATATTTATATATTCATATAAAATATATATTTATATATTCATATAAAAATATATATTTATATATTCATATAAAAATATATATTTATATATTCATATAAAAATATGTATATTTATGTATTTATATAAATATACATATAAATATATATTTATCTATATGAATATATAGATAAATATATATATGAATATATATATATATTTATATATTTGTATATTTATATATATTTTTATATTTTTTTATATATTTTATATAAATATATATATTTATATATATTCATATATAGTTATAGATTTTTTATATCAATATATATATTTCTATATTTATATAAATACATATAAATATCTATAAATATATAAATATATACATTTATATAAATATCTATAAATATATATAAATATAAAAATATATAAATATATATTTTTTATATATTTATATAAAATATATGTATATAAAATATATATAATTTATATAAATATACATATTTATATAAAAAAATATATATTTATATAAGTATATATATTTATATATTTACATATATTCATATAGATATATTTACATATATATTTATATATATTTATATAAATATATATTCATATATTTATAATATTTATATAAATATATATTCATATATTTATATAAATATTTTTATATAAATATATATTCATATATATTTATATAAATATTTTTATATATTGATATATTTATATATATATTTATATATTTATGTATTTATATATTTATATAAAAATATATAAATATATATTTATATATTTATATATTTATATAAAAATATATAAAAATATATCTATTTATATAAAAATATATGAAAATATATATTTATATAAAAATATATATTTATATATTCATATAAAAATATATATTTATATATTCATATAAAAATATATATTTATATATTCATATAAAAATATATATATTTATGTATTTATATAAATATACATATAAATATATATTTATATATATGAATATATAGACAAATATATATATTTATATATATGAATATATAGACAAATATATATATTTATATATATGAATATATATATATTTATATATTTGTATATTTATATATTTTTTTACTTTTTTATATATTTTATATAAATATATATATTTATATATATTCATATATAGTTATAGATTTTTTATATCAATATATATATTTCTATATTTATATAAATACATATAAATATCTATAAATATATACATTTATATAAATATCTATAAATATATATAAATATAAAAATATATAAATATATATATTTTTTATATATTTATATAAAATATATGTATATAAAATATATATAATTTATATAAATATACATATTTATATTAAAAAATATATATTTATATAAGTATATATATTTATATATTTACATATATTCATATAGATATATTTACATATATTTATATATATTTATATAAATATATATTCATATATTTATATATATTTATATAAATATATATTCATATATTTATATAAATATTTTTATATATTGATATATTTATATATATATTTATATATTTATATAAATATATATTTTTATATATTTATATAAATATACGTTTATATATTTATATAAATATATACATTTATATATTTATATAAATATATAGTTATATATATTTATATATTTATGTAAAAAAATATATACATATATTTATATAAATATATATATTTATATATATTTATATAAAATGTATTTATATATATTTATGTAAAAATATATATTTATATATTTATACATATTTATATATTCATATAAATATATGTAAATATATATTTATATGAATATATAAATATATATTTACATATATTTATATATTCATATAAATATATGTAAATATATATCTATATATTTATATAAATATATATAAATATATAGATATATATTTACATGAATATAATATGTATATTTATATAAATATATATAAATATATAGATATATATTTACATGAATATAATATGTATATTTATATATATTTATATAAAATAATATGTATATTTATATATATTTATACATAAATATGTATATTTTTATATATTTATACAAAAATATGTATATTTTTATATATTTATACATAAATATGTATATTGATATATTTATACATAAATATGTATATTTAGATATATTTATACATAAATATGTATATTTAGATATATTTATACATAAATATGTATATTTATACATAAATATGTATATTTATACTTACATATGTATATTGATATATACTTATGTATAAGTATGTATATTTATACATATTTATATATTAATATGTATATTTATATATAAATATGTATATTCATAGATATTTATATGTAAATATGTATATTCATAGATATTTATATATAAATATGTATATTCATAGATATTTATATATAAATATGTATATTCATAGATATTTATGTATAAATATGTATATTCATAGATATTTATATATAAATATGTATATTCAGAGATATTTATATATAAATATGTATATTCAGAGATATTTATATATAAAATGTTTATTCATAGATATTTATATATAAATATATATATTCATAGATTATATATAGAAATATGTATATTCATAGATGTTTATATATAAATATGTATATTCATAGATATTTATATGTATATTTATAGATGTTTATATATAAATATATAAATAAAAATATTTATGTATAAATATATATATATATTTTTTAAGGGCCAGAGCCTGAAGCGGATAGCCAGGAGCAGGTTCACCCGAAGACTGGGTGTGAGCGTGGAGATGGTCCTGATGTCCAGGAGTTGGGCCTGCCAAATCCAGAGGAGGTGAAAACACCTGAGGAAGGTAGGCAATCCATTAGGCATGCAAATTGTAGGGTGTCTGTTTCCACAGTATCATATTATAATAATTATTATTTTTTTGAGACAGAGTCTCACTCTGTCAACCAGGCTGGAGTGCAGTGGTGCCATCTCGGCTCACTGGAACTTCTGCCTCCCAGTTTCAAGTGATTCTCCTCCCTCAGCCTCCCAAGTAGCTGGGATTACAGGCGTGCTCCACTGTGCCCAGCTAATTTTTGTATTTTTAGTAGAGACGAGGTTTTGCCATTTTGCATAAGCTGGTCTCAAACTCCTGATCTCAGGTGATCCACCCACCTCGGCCTCCTAACTCGGCCTGCTAAAGTGCCAGGATTACAGGCATGAGCCACTGCACCTGACCCAGTATTATGTTTTTAGTAACACAGGGGTAATAATACTGCCTCTTTAATAATAGAGTTCTTATATAAAGGTTATTTGAAACGTAGTTCAGGTCCCAGCAGCCAACTTATAGACTGTCAGATACAGAAACAAACTGAGTCAAAGCCATATTGAATTATAACTTTTGAGTATAAATCCTTAAACCAATAGCTCATGATTTTCAGATGCTTTTGTAAAGGTCTGCTTTTAATAAATACATAACACATTTGTAACACCCATCAGTTGGTGTGAAATATGCTGAAGCACTGATGCAGGTTCTAATACCAGCTCTTACAGCATTGGTGAGATTCTGAGCAAATCCCTTACCTTCTAAACCTATCTTTGGTCTTATAAAAATAGTGAGTTTAAGTCAGATATTTTAAAATCCTTTTCCATTCTGGTTCTTTCATACTCTGATCCTGTTGCGTAGAATGCATAGGATACAGAGATCATCTGTTTTACATGATTTGTTTATCATAAATCATCAAACCCTGGCCTAAGTCATCCGAAAACCTCCTAATTGAGATTTCATTGCTACTAAGAAAGGGAGCAGGCACTCTGCTTCGTGTTAGTTTTTCTGTGTGGAGACCTGAATGCCTATTCTTAGGTACTGTCAGTTTTTGAATTGTCACTCTGACAGAGTGACGAGTCTCACTCTGTCACCCAGACTGGGGTGCTGTGGTGCGATTTCAGCTCACTGCAACCTCGGCCTCCCAGGCTCAAGTGATCCTCCCAACTCAGCCTCCTGAGCAGCTGGAACTACAGGCACAAGCTGCCATGCCTGATTGATGTTGTTTTTTTAAAAAAAATTTTTTATACAGATGAGGTCTCACTATGTTGCCCAGGCTGGGATTCTCTGGCCCTTAATTGCTTTTTAAATCTTTCTCCAAGGAAACCTTGAGTGAGTGAATAATCAAATGGTGAGAGACCATTTAGTTTCTATTTTCTGTGGGATGTAGGTCAGTGATGCTCAGCATGGGTGTGAGTAAGATGCCTGTGCTATGCACACTCCCTGCCCCACTGTCAGTCTTCATGAGCCACTATTTCTAATGAGACTGTAGACACATACATGATCTCTAACCATATCAAATGTTGCATGTAGGTTTCAGCTTTTGAGGCATCAGTTGGTAAGATTTGAAGTTCAAAGATCATGACTCCAGTACTTTCTGAGTAATCCACTGAAGTATGTTTTACATGTGTTTTCCAAATTGCTGACTTAATTATAAGTGCTTCTGAATTTAAAAGAAGCACTTGATGTTTACGGAATTAATTACCTTTAAATTCTACAGGTCCACCCTCAAAGTTTATACAGAGGTTTACTTGGCTATAAGACACAGGACCGCCCTTAGGGTTCTATTTTTAGTCCATTTTATAAAACCCAAATTGTAGTGTCCTTTGTGTGTGCCTTTAGGGTCATCTAAATAATCTGCTGCTAAATCATGTTGCTAACAGTTATGCTTCTGTTACAGATGAAGGGCAATCACAGCCTTAAAAGAAGACACACTGAAATGATGCAGGCTGCTCCTGTGTTGGAAATTTGACCATTAAAATTCTCCCAATAAAGCTTTACAGCCTTCTGCAAAGAAGTCTTGTGCATCTTTTGTTAATTTTATTTCCAGGTATTTGATGCTCTGAAATGTGTATCATTCTTTGACATTTTATATGCTAGCTGTTTGAGCTGGTATGTAGCGGCATAATTCCTACATATTGAGTTTCTATCCAGCAACCTTGTTAAATATGCTTATTATTTCTAAAAGTTTACTTCTAGATCTTTTTCAGTTTTCAACATACAGAATCATATCGTCTTTGAATAAGAACAATTTTGTTTCTGTCACTTTTTTTTTCTGTTTTCTTTTGTATTTTTTGTAGACACATGGTTTTGCCATGTTGCCCAGTTCGTTCTTGAACTCCTGAGCTCAAGTGATCCACCCACCTCGGCCTCCCAAAGTGCTGGGATTGCAGGCATGAGCCACTGCGCCCAGCCTGTTGCTGCCATTTTAAACACTTTTATTTCCTTTTCTCATTTTAGGGGCATTGGGCAGACCCACCTGGTATAATGGTGATAGTGGACATCCCTGTCTTATCCCTGATCAGAAATGGAAAAATTTCAACATTTCAACATAATATTTACCGTACTTTTTTTGTAGATTGACTTCAACAGTCAGTCATTCCACTCTGTTCTAGTTTGCTGAGAGTGTTCATTTTGAATATATGTTGAGTTTCATCAAATACTGCATCTATTGTGATTATCACTGCATTTTTTCATTAATCTGTTAAAGTAGTGAATTAGATTGATAAATTTGTACTTTTTTGTTTTATATTTTTAAAAATTGAGACAGGGTGTCACTCTGTCACCCAGGCTGGAGTGCTGTGGTGTTATCACAGCTCACTTCAGCCTTGACCTCCTGGGCACAAGGGATCCTCCCACCTCAGCCTCCTGAATAGGACTATAGGCACATGCCACCATGTCCAGCTAGTTTTTCTATTGTTTTGTAGAGATGAGATTTTGTCATGTTGCCCAGGCTGCTCTCGAACTTCTGATCTCAGGTGGTCTGCCCACCTCAGCCTCCCAAAGTGCTAGGATTACAGGTGTGAGCCTTGGCCTGGCCACATTTTTCTTATATAGGGATCTTGTCTGTGTAAAGATTCAACTTACCTGTATGTTTGTGCGGGTGGGCTAACAGCATGATGAAATTTATCATTCTATTGATTTAAAGAAAACTATCCTTGACTTTCTAGTGTGTAAGTACATCAAAGCATAACTATAATTATTTTGAAAGCATATATTGTTATGGGTGTTGGGACCCCTGCACTTTCCACTGCTGTGGGAGTATGTCCTTGTAGGTATCTGTATTCTGTTTTCTCAACTGCAAACATCTTAGGACCATGGGTTGTGACTGGCAAGGAATGTGCCTTGCTAATTTCAAGATGGAGTTGATTTTCAAGTGGTTTCACTCTGGCTGTCCTAGGCTTCTGTTTCCCTAACATTTTCACTTCTTCTGTGATTCTGATGCTACAAATGATAGATGTTTTAGTATTTTCTTACAGGTCCACGAGGTTGTATTCCTTTTTCTTTCAGTTTCTTTCTCTGACTTGTTCATATTGAACATTTTCTTTTTGTTTTGTTTTAGACACAGGGTCTCACTCTATTGCCCAGGCTGGAGAGCAGTGGTGAGAGGAGCTCACTGCAGCCTTGAACTCCTGGGCTCAAGGGATCCTCCTCCCTCAGCCTTCACAGTAGCTGACTACAGGCACGTGTCATCACACTCAAGCTATTTTTAATTGTTTTTTGTAAAGATGAGGTCTCACTGTGTTGCCCAGGCTGGTCTCAAACTGCTAGCATCCAGCCATCTGTTGTCTTACTTCAGCCTGCAAAAGTGCTAGGATTAGTGGTGTAAGTCACTGCTCTTGGCCAGATAGAACAATTTCTTTTTATCTATCTTTGTGTTCACTAACTCTTTGCTTGTCTCCATTCTGCTATTGAACCCATTCAGTGGGAATTTTTTCCTTGGTTATCATATCTTCCACTTCTAAAATTTCCATTTGTTTCTTCTTTAAATATTCTTTTTTTGTGGTGGGACTTTCTGTTTTTTCTTGTTGCAAAAGTGTGCATGATTGCTTGTTTAAGCATCTTTATTCATAATTGCCAAAACTTGGCAGCAAACAAAGTGTCCTTCAGTAAATGAATGGACTAATAAACTGTCTACAGATAGCCAGTGGAATATTATTCAGCCGTAAAGTGAAATGGATTATCAAGCCATGAAAAGACATGGAAGAAACTTTAATTTCTATTACTAAGTGAAGGTAGCCAGTCTAAAAAGGCTTACTTGGCTATGATTATATGCTGTATGATTCCAACTATATGATATTATGGGTAGGGCAAAACTATGGAGACAATAAAAAGATCAGTGGTTGCCAGGGGTTATAGAGCAGGAAGGGATGAATAGGTGGAGCATGGAGGATTTTTAGAGCAGTGAAACTACTCTGTATGATACTATAATGGTGGGTACATGTCATTATACCTTTGTCCAAACTTATTAAATGCACAACACCAAGAGTGAATCCTAATGTAAACTATGGACTGTGAGTGATAATGATGGGTCATTGCAGGTTCAATTGCAACAAATGTACCACTCCTTTGGGGGATGTTGATAATGGGGAGAATTGTGCATGTGTTGGGCCCAGGAGTATATAGGATATCTCTATACCTTCCTCGCAATTTTGATGTGGTCCTAAAACTTCTCTTTAAAAAAAGTCTGTTAATTTTTTATAAAATTAATAAGTACTGAAAAAATTTAAATATTCGTTCCTGGGCCAATTAAAAGATAGAGATTAACAGAGTGGATAAAAAATAATCAAACCATATGCCATATACAAGAAACTCATTTCACATATGACCACATATGTAGATAGAAACTAAAAGAATGGAAAAACATATTCAATGCAAACATTAATTTTTAAAAAACTAGGAGTGGGCCGGGCGTGGTGGCTCATGCCTGTAATCCCAGCACTTTTGGAGGCCAAAGTGGGCGGATCACGAGGTCAGGAGTTTGAGACCAGCCTGGCCAATATGGTGAAACCCTGTCTCTACTAAAAATACAAAAATTAGCCGGGCGTGGTGGCGTGCACCTGTACTCCCAGCTACTCAGGAGGCTGAGGCAGAAGAATTGCTTGAACCCGGGAGGCAGAGGTTGCAGTGAGCCAAGATCATGCCACTGCACTCCAGCCTGGGTGACAGAGCGAGACTCTATCTCAAAAAAAAAAACAAAACTGGGAGTGACTGCATTAATATTAGGTAAAGTAGACTTCAGAGCAAAGCGAATTACTAGAAATGAAGAGGGACATCACATAATAAAAAGATCAATCCACCAAGAAGAAATAATGATATCAATTAAGGCAGAAAAAGCATCTGCAAAATCCCACACCCACTCATGATTAAAAAAAAAACACTCTCAGCAAACCATGAATAGAGTGGAATTTCTTCAATTTGATACAGTTCATCTACAAAAAAACTAAAAATCATACTTAATTGTGAAAGACTGAATGTTTTCCCCCAACGCCAGGAAAAAGGCAAGGATGTATGTATCTCACCACTGTTATTCAACATACTACTGGAAGTTCTAGCGGAGGAATAAGACAAAAAAAAGAAAAAAGAAAAGAAAGAAAATAATGGATACAGATGGAAATGGAAGAAATTAAACTATCCCTGTTTGCAGATGGCTATATAGAAAATCCCGAAGAATATACCAAGAAATCCCCTCTATAACTAACATGTGAGTTCAGCAAGGATGCAGGATACAAGATGATAAATACACAAAAATCAATTGCACTTCTATATATTAACAACAAATTTGTGGAAACTGGAAATTAAAAACATAATACCATTTACAATTGCATTAAAGAAAGTGAAATACTTAGGTATAAATCTAAAAGCATGTACAAGATCTGTGTGCTGAAATTTGCAAGAGACTGATAAAAGAAATCAAAGACCTAAGTAAATGGAGTGACATACTGTGTCTGTGGATTGGAAGACTCAAAATAGTGGAGATGTCAAATCTCCCCAAATAGATCTTTAAGTTTAATGCAATTCTTATCAAGTTTTTTGTAGACATAGACAAGCTTATTCTAAAATTCATATGGAAAGGCACAAACCCTAGAATAGCTAAAACAATTTTGAAAAGAAGAATATATTGGGAGGAATTGCTCTACCTGATGACTTGCCATCTAGCTATAGTAACCAAAGAAATTATTACATTGTCCAAGAGATAGACATACATCAATGGAACAGAATTGAAAACCCATAAATAGACCCACACAACTGATTCTTTTTTTGATGGGGTCTTGCTATGTTGCCCACACTGGACTTGAACTCCTTGGCTCAAGTGATCCTCCCACCTTAGCCTTCCATGTAACTAGGATTACAGGCATGCACCACCACATCTAGCTTTTCAACTGATTCTTGACAAAGATGGAAATGCAATCCAATTTAAAAAGGAGAGCCTTTTCAACAAATTGTGCTGGAACAATTGAACATCCATAAGCAAAAAAAATTAAACCTTGACCTAAACCTCATACCTTATACAAAAATTAGTGCAAAATGAATCATGGACTTAATGCAAAATGTAAAACTCTAAGACCTTTAGAAACAAATCATAAGAGAAAAATCTTTGGGTCCTAGGACTAGGTGAAGAGTTCTTAGATTTGACACCAAAAGCCCAAACCTTAAAAGGAAAAATTGATGAATTGGACTTTATCAAAATCAAAGACATTTGTTCTGTGAAAGACCCCTGTTAAGAAGATGAAAAGGCAAGCCATATCACAGACTGGGATAAAATAATTGCCAACTACATATCTGACAAGGGCCCTATAGCTAGAATATATAAAGAACTCTCAGAACTCAACAATAAAAAAGCAAACAATCCAATTAGAAACTGGGCAAAAGGCATGAACATATATTTCACCAAAGAGAAGATGTGAATGGCAAATGAGCACATGAAAGGATGTTCAACATCAGTAGCCATTAGATAAATGTAAAATAAGAGCACGGGGAGATGTCATTATGCACCTATTAGAACAGTTAAAAAGTGATAATACCAAATGTTGATGAGGATGCACAGAAGGATGCATTGCTGATAGGAATGAAAAATGGTGTGGCGACTCTAGAAAAGAGTGGGGGAATGAATAAAAAGAGATAACATGAAGGGATTCTTGTGTGGTGATGAGCCAGTTCTATATCTTGATTGTGATAGTGGCACAGAACTACACCCACACACACACACACACACGAATGCAGTTTTCTTAAAATGGTAGAAATAGAACAGAATAGAGAACCCAGAAATAAATCCACACATCTTCGGTGAACTCATTTTCAACAAAGGTACCAAGAATATACATTGGGGAAAAGACAGTCTCTTCAACAAATAGTGCTGGGAAAACTGGATATCCATGTGCAAAGAATGAAACTAGGCCCCTATCTCTTGCCATTACAAAAATCAACTCAAGATGGATTAAAGACTTAAATCTAAGACCTCAAACTATGAAACTACTACTAGAAAACATTGGGAAAACTCTCCAGAACATTGGTGTGGACAAAGATTGCTTCAGTAATACTTCAAATGCACAAGCATCCAAATCAAGAAATGGATAAGTAGGATCACATCAAGTTCAAAAGCTTCTGCACAGCAAAGGAAACAATCAACAAAGTGAAGAGACAACCCACAGAATGGGAGAAAACATTTGCAAACTACCCATCTGACAAGTTGTTAATAACCAGAATATATAAGTAGCTCAAACAACTCAACAGGAAAAAGTCTAATAATCTGACCTTAAAATGGGCAAAAGATCTCAATAGACATTTCTGAAAAGACCTACAAATGACATACAGGTATATGAAAAGGTGCTCAACATCATTGATCATCAGAGAAATGCAAATCAAAACTAAAATGAGATATCATCTCTCCCCAGTTAAAATGGCTTTTATCCAAAAGACAGGCAATAATGAATGCTGGCAGGGATGTACAGAAAAGGCAACCCTCGTACACTGTTGATGGCAACGTGAATAAGTACAACCACTATGGAGAAAGGTTTGGGAGTTCCTCAAAAAATTAACAATAGAGCTACCATATGATCCAGCAATCCCACTGCTAGATATATACCCAAAAGAAAGGAAATCAGTATATCAAAGAGATATCTGCATTCTCATGTTTATTGCAGCACTATTCACAATAGCCAGGATTTGAAATCAACCTAAGTGTCCAGATGAATGGATAAAGAAAATATGGTAAATATACATAATGGAATATTATTCAATCATAAAAAAGAACGAAATCTTGTCATTTGCAATAGCATGGATAGAACTGAAGGTCATTATGTTAAGCACCATAAGCCAGGCACTGAAAGACAAATGTCACATGTTCTCACTCATACGTGGGAACTAAAAGCTAAAACAATTGAACTCAAGGAGATAGTAAAATGATTGTTGCCAGAGGCTGGGAAGGGTAGCAAGGATAGGGGAGCAAGTGGAGGGGGGATAACATGGGGATGAGGGTATAAGAATATAGTTAGAATGAATAAGATCTAGCATTTAATAGCACAACAGGGTGACTATAGTCAACAATAATTTATTTTATATTTTAAAATCGCTAAAAGAGTTGGATTAGAATGTTCCTAACACAAAGAGATGATAAATGCTTGAAGTGATGGATACTCCAATTACCTTGATGTGATTATTATACATAGTATGCCTTTATCAAAACATCACATGTACCCCATAAGTATATATACCTATTATGTGTGCATAAAAATTAAAAATTAGAAAAAAAATGTTTTAAAGGCTCATGAGGGTCCCCGCCCCATTCTTTCCTGTACTCAAGAAGCACATGCTAATGAAGCCTTCTGTACATGCCTGAATGGTGGCAATGTGAATCTCCCCACTCTGGGTCTCAGGCATATGACTGATGAAAGCAGACAGTGTTGACCCAGGCCCACTACCCTCTGACTTTTCAGAGCTGCCTTATGTGAGCGGAATTTGATGCCAAAGTACTGAGACTCAGGTATCTCGGCTGCTCCAAAGAGGCAAATCATGGTGGGACCCACTAGATTTTGTGCCCTGCTTATGAGGTAGCAGACCAGCAGGACTTGTTTTCTGGTCACAACCCTGCTGACCAAAACAGGATCTGGTCCAGATGGGATAAAGTGAAGAAACGAGCAGGAACCAGCAGAAGGCAAAAGTGATCTTTAGTTGCTCTCATTGCTCATTGGCGTAAGACACTCCCACTAGCACCATGGCAGTTTACAAATGCCACAGCAATGACCCAGAAGTCACTACCTCTTTCCGTAACAATGGCTTGGAAGTTACCACCCTTTTCTTAGAAAGGTCTGAATAACCTGCCCCTCAATTTGCATTGACTGACCCCTTAATTTGCATGTGATTGAAAGTGGATTTATGTGAGTATTAATGCAGTTGCCAAGAGCCCCTAAGTTGCTGACTCTGGACCACACTGCCTGTGAGTTAGCCCTGCTAGGCAAGGAGCAGTACCATTCAATAGAAGATTGCCATGTAACACCACCACTTGGCCCTTGAATTCCTTCCTGGGCAAATCCAAGAGCCCCCAGGGGCTAAGCCCCAATTTTAGCAGGGGGCTTCCCTGTCCTGCAACACTTAATGCAGGCACAAGGATGAAAAGAAAAATCATCACTATTAAATGAAATAAAGTCTGTGTCTACAACCCTTAACAGCATCTAGCTCCTTAGAGGAAAATAGCCTCACATTTGAGGCTATATTTTATTTAGATTATTTTTGCTATTAGAGATGGATAACATAGTAAAAATAACCATTAGAGGATGCCAAGCTTATGGGGCAAGAAGGATCAGACCATAAGAAAAAGGAAGCTTACAATGTTGAAATGTGGTATTGGCTTGATTAATGTGGGAAATCCACCAACACTTTGCCTGCTTCCTCTATCCCATACTGGCCTCTCTCACTTGCAAAAAAAAACAACCAAACCCAAACAATCAAAGCATCAGACCCAAATAGATAAAGCTCTGGCATTAGAGAAACCAACCAGATACCTAACCCAACATTATTTTCTCCTACATCTACTCAAGGCTGTTGGTAATCACATGTTCTTTCTCTGTATAATCAGCAGGAAATTTGTACAGCTCTGAGATATGGTTTCTATGATGTTTCAGCTTGTGTTCAAGATTTGCACAGCTTTCAGAAACCACATAATGGAGATGTATGGGTTTCGCTTTTTCCTGTCCTTGATAAATGACAATATATAGTGCAGCCTTTAAAATTGTGTTTTTATCCAATTTTGTAATGAGAGATAAATACAAAACACCAAAGCAACAGAAATTAACTTCTCTCCCTCCCATGTAATAAAACTGAATAATCTCTCCTTAGCTTTACTGTTGCTTGGGCTTCTTTTAAAAACAACAATAACAAACCTATAGTCAATATTTATAAAGTTGAGTTCAACTATTTTTCAGTTAGCATTACAGAAGTCCTCAAAAAATGTCATTTGTTTCAACATTATTTTATTATTACCTTGATCAGGGAAAAAATCCATTCCCAGCAGGTCTATTGTCTGTGTGGAGTTTGCAGGTTCTACCCATGTCTGTATGGGTTTTCTCCAGTTACTCCAGTTTTCTCCCATATCCCAAAGCTATGCACATTAGGTGAATGGGTGTGTCTACATGGTACCGGTCTAAGTGAGTGTGAGTGTCTGTGTAAGTGTGCCCTGCGATGGGATGGCATCTTGGCCAGGGTGGGTTCCTACCTTGCCCCTTGAGCTGCCAGGATAGGCTCTGGCCACCTGCCACCCTGAACTGGAATAAGCAGGTTGGAAAGCGAATGAATTCAAATTATTGTAAAATAAAATATTTTTAAGTAGACTATAAGCCTGCAGATGCATGACAATAAATGATGTAGTGCAAAAGCACTCAGCAAGCCCACAAAAAAAAATGACACATTCTGACACACTTGGTTTTCATAGCGTTAAAAAGCATAGCATTAAAAAGTATCCAAATTGCAAGCTGGGATGATTGGAGCAGTTTGGGATTTCTGAGAGATGTAGGGACTGAGATTTTGACAGAAAAGCAACTGAACTGGATATGGATGTCTCTAAATTCTTCAGCACTCAACAGGCTCCTTCTGCCAGTCTGGATTTTTGCTCCAAAGACACATAGCTTTAGGAGTCACCGAGAAACAGGTCCTGTGCCAAACAGAAGCACACAGCAAACATCACCCCATTTTTCTTGGGGGGTACATCTGAAATGCCCAACATCAAGGCAGGAGAAACCCCATTTGGAGACAGAGACTACTGTTACAACTGAATGCCAGGGGTCAGGGATGTCAGTCTAATTGCTGACACACCCAGTTACCTCATCTACTGGGGTCAAAAACCAAGCCACACAGAATTTGGGGAGGGGACAAGAGTTTGTCTATGAAGATCAACGATGTTGGGCTGATGAAAGGGAAACAGGAGCGTCATCATGAGTAGGAAGGATGTTCTGGTGAGCAATGTTTCTTACACTCAAGTTGCTCTTGAGTTTTATAGAACCTGGTCATGAGGAGATCCTATGCAGGAAACAAGACAAGAGTGCTTGTGAAATAAGGCAAAAAGCTCTGAAACAAAAGATATCAATGGTAGCCTGGACGGACGTACTTGCTTACAAGTGGATGGATGCTTAGGAGTGCTGGCCCCTTCCTTCAACACTAACAGCAAAGTCATTGGTCTTAAGAAAAGGACACAAGAGAGGCAATTATGGCAAACATAATATTCAAGGAGTAGAAAGGATACCATCAGTGTAAAACCCTGAAGTAACCATAGCCATAGTTCAGTGGAGCTAAGGACAGGTTGGCTCTTAGAAACTAGTGGAGATGAGGCTGCTGGTGGGAAAAGAAGAGAGCATTCAGTTTCTGGTTATGCAAGACTTATCTCCCAGAAACAGCTCAAATTTCCTGCCATGATTGAATTTAAGCCACAATACACAAACGTTTTAATGATAGTCCTTTCTAATGATACTACTGACTTGTAATGTATTTGTGTTGGTTTAGGGTTTAATTTCTGCCCTTAGATTGGCACATGGACGGTGCTTTTAGATAAAATGGCATCTCTTGTCAAAATGTGATTGTGAATTCTATTTGAATGTGTATGTGTCACTGTCCTTGGAGTGTGTCTATAGGGCGAAGGAGAGAAAGCCATCTTATCTGAAGAGAAAGAAGACTTCTGAGGAAGGAGCTGTGAACAGCTCCTGGGGTGAAAAGGTGCTCAGGGGAGAGGAAGGGAAGGGGAGGGGAAGGGAGAGGGGGGAGGGGAAGGGAGAGGAGGGGAGAGGAGGGGAGAGGAGGGGAGAGGAGGGGAGGGGAGGGGAGGGGAGGGGAGGGGAGGGGAGGGGAGGGGAGGGGAGGGGAGGGGAGGGATGGGAAAGGAGCCTCATCTTGAGCTCCAAGCTGCTCAAGATGAATGCCAGAACCTAGGGTCCATTTACATGCAGATATGCAAATCCTCAGGCTGGCTCTTGGCCCAGGACCATGCTATAGGATAGGCCAGGGATATCCACTGGTTCTTGGTACCCCTCTTTGTGCCTTTCTTTGTGCTTTTTTTTAGGACCCTCCCATTTTAGGCTTCCGGACTTGTTCTCCAAAGTGTTCTATGGCCTGGGTCAGTGGGAATAGAACATTTTGAACAAACCCTTTCACACTGAGTTAAGACTCAGCATGATTCCTTAGCCCCACTCCCGCCTTATATTTTAACAAGGGATACTGAAGTGAGCAATGGATAACCCAAAGTGAGGTCTAGGCAAATATGCAGTACAGCCCCTTTATCCCCCTGACCCTTAAAATAGACATCTGACTGTTTCCATCTCAGCATCTATTTGCTCTTCTCTGGTAAGAGAACCCCTTTATCCTGCAGAGAACCCAATATTCTTGTAGTTTGTTTAGAATGAAACTATTTGCCCCTCCTGACCATTGGGCTGGGCCTCCTGTGATTTAGGCTAGCCAAGCAGCATCGACCATCCTCTTAAGCAGAGTGTTTGGATGAAAGGAGGGCACATTACACAAATCAACCAATCAGAGTCCTCCCTGGGACCTTTTTTGCATACCAGGGAAGGCACCATGGGGGAGCACTGATGAAGCTATTTGAGCCCCTGGATCCAGCTGTACCCCCAAAGCATAGAACCCTTTTGTGTAAGCCAATAAATTCTTTTAAATTCATATTATACACCTTGGTGTATAATAGGAAGGATCCAAAAGAAGTAATCATAATTACTAACTATATTTTCTTCCTCATTGCTGTGTCCTTCTCTCCAAGTCGCTCTGAGTCTTTGAAAACAAGTAGAAATTGAGGCCCACCCATTGGAGAGATTGGATGGAAATAATGATGACACACATCATCATGTGGGAGACATATTTGGGAGCAGATACTTTCTGTGAATCCCTGGAATTACACCATAAAGGAATCTATCCACCCAGTGCAGATATATGGTCCCTCTATCAATGAAATTCATTTCTGCCTAGGACAAATGCAACATGCATTTAATACAAGAAGGCAGGTGAACTCTTCAAAAAGCAGCAGGGCTTCCTGGCCCATGCTTGATTCAGGAATAGAGATGCTGGAAAGATCATTTTGTCCAGTCTCCTTTGATTTATTGTCACGGAAAATCAGGCCCTGAGAGGTAAAGTAACCAGAAGAAATCATGAAGGGAGTTGCCTCTGGTTAAAACCTTTTTACCGAATCATCTTCTAACAGTGGGCCAGGGTGCGGAACTACAATATCAGAGAAACTCCAGGTTGGATAGAATCAGTCATTCCTTCAAACACTTCACTTGTTTTCCATTGTCCACTACATAAACTTCAATCCCTTCGGCAGGCTTTCAAAGCCTTCCATTCTCATTGGTCTATGTAACCATACTACTTTGTCTCATTACTCACCTGCTTTAATTATTTGACTCATAATTGCCAGAATATCATCTGTGTTTTCCTATTTCCATGACCTTGCTTATGCCACCCTTTCCACCAGATGCCCTAATACCACCTCTATGTAAAGAATTCCTGCCAGTTCTTCAGTGCCATCCCATTTACAAAGTCATCCCCAATCTCACATGAAGACGTCTCTAGCTATTTTTGTGCTTGTACCGTTCAAACGGCTGTTAGCATATACCATCTTCTAAGATGGGCATTCTATAACTGTCTTATCTGTCTGAATGAAAGACAGGAATTCCTCCCTGTATATCTGGAACTCCTGCACTTCCCAGCATAGTAAATCTCGGTTATCTTAAATATCTGATGAATGAATGAAGAAACTAAGTGAATCTGAATTTATGTTGACAGAAAGGAAGAGAACAAATCATAGCAATGCAGTTCTGAAGTTTAGCATGGCTGGGGCAGGCTGCATAGGCCAGAGAAAAAGAGATAAGAAGGAGACTGCAGGGGAACCCATGATAAACTGCACAGTTGTCATGGAGTGAGGAGATAAAAGTAAGATCCGCGCCAGGCATGGTGGCTCACGCCTATGATCCCAGCACTTCCGGAGGCTGAGGCGGGCGGACCACCTGAGGTCGGGAGTTCGAGACCAGACTGACCAACATGGAGAAACCCCGTCTCTACTAAAAATACAAAATTAGCTCAGAATCGCTGCCGCCATGGCTAGTCAGTCGCAGGGGATTCAGCAGCTGCTGCAGGCCGAGAAACGGGCAGCCGAGAAGGTGTCGGAGGCCCGCAAAAGAAAGAACCGGAGGCTGAAGCAGGCCAAAGAAGCAGCTCAGGCTGAAATTGAACATTACCGCCTCCAGAGGGAGAAAGAATTCAAGGCCAAGGAAGCTGCGGCACTGGGATCCCGTGGCAGTTGAGCACTGAAGTGGAGAAGGAGACCCAGAAGAAGATGACCATCCTCCAGACGTACTTCCGGCAGAACAGGGATGAAGTCTTGGATAACCTCTTGGCTTTTGTCTGTGACATTCGGCCAGAAATCCATGAAAACTACCGCATAAATGGATAGAAGAGAGAAGCACCTGTTCTGTGAAGTGGGATCTTAGATGTCCTCACGAATATGAAGCTTAGCACAGCTCTAGTTACATTCTTATGAAATGGCATTAAATTATTTCCATATATTATATAATAGGTCCTTCCACTTTTTGGAGAGTAGCAAATCTAGCTTTTTTGTACAGACTTAGAAATTATCTAAAGATTTCATCTTTTTACCTCATATTTCTTAGGAATTTAATGGTTATATGTTGTCTTTTTTTCCTATGCCTTTTGGCTCAAGCAACATGTATATCAGTGTTGACTTTTTCTTTCTTATATCTAGTTTAAAAAAAAAATACCACATAACAATTCTTTGAAGAAAGGAAGGGATTAAATAATTTTTTTCCCTAACACTTTCTTGAAGGTCAGGGGCTGTATCTATGAAAAAGTAGTAAATAGTTCTTTGTAACCTGTGTGAAGCAGCAGCCAGCCTTAAAGCAGTCCATTCTTGCTAATGGTTAGAACAGTGAATACTAGTGGAGTTGTTTGGGCTGCTTTTAGTTTCTCTTAATCAAAATTACTAGATGATAGAATTCAAGAACTTGTTACATGTATTACTTGGTGTATTGATAATCATTTAAAAGTAAAGACTCTGTTATGCAAAAATAAAAATAAAAAATAAAAAATAAAAATAAAAATAAAAATACAAAATTAGCCCGTCGTGGTGGCGCATGCCTGTAATCCCAGCTACTCGGGAGGCTGAGGCAGGAGAATCGCTTGAACCCGGGAGGCAGAGGTTGTAGTGAGCTGAGATCGCACCATTGCATTCCAGCCTGGGCAACAAGAGTGAAACTCGGTCTCAAAAAAAAAAAAAAAAAAAGGAAGATCCGGCCAGGCGCGGTGGCTCACGCCTGTAATCCCAGAACTTTCGGAGGCTGAGGTGAGTGGATCACGAGGTCAGGAGATTGAGACCATCCTGGCTAACATGGTGAAACCCTGTCTCTACTAAAAATACAAAAATTAGTTGGGCATGATGGCACATGTCTGTAGTCCCAGCTACTTGGGAGGCTGAGGCAGGAGAATCGCTTGAACCGGGGAGGTGGAGGTTGCAGTGAGCCAAGATAGCACCACTGCACTCCAGCCTGTGCAACAGAGTGAGACTTGGGAAAAAAAAAAAAAAGTAAGATCCAGACACTACTGTCCAGGAAGGGAAAGAGAAAACTGAAAAGGCATGTGAAGCCAAGATGTGAGACCTGAAGGAAATGAAGGATGAGATTTCAATGTTCGAGATTTAATACGGAGGTGTCCTAGACACAAAGAAGCAGACAGCAATTGCCAAACTGTTTTGTGTTTGTATCCTTTTTGATTAAAGTTCTGAGCTTTGTTGATAATCGTTCATTAAAAAGAAAAAATATTGTTTGGACCAGGCAAAGTGGCTCACACCTGTAATACCAGCACTTTGGGAGGCTGAGGCAGACCGAGTACTTGAGCCCAGGAGTTTGAGACCAGCCTGGGCAACATGGCAAAACCATCTCTACAAAAAAGTACAAAAATTAGCCGGGAATGGTGGCATGCACCTGTAGTCCCTGCTACTTGGGAGGCTGAGGTGGGAGGATCGCTTGAGCCTGGGAGGCGGAGGTTGCAGTGATCCGAGATCATGCCTCTGCACTCCAGCCTGGGTGACAGATCCAGATCCTGTCTCAAAAAAATTTTTTTTTGTTGGAAGGTGTTCTGTGGAGACATCTCAAGGCCACCAGGGCTGTCAAATGGCAGCCCAGGCAGGGCTCTGGAGCTCCAGCTAACCTCACTTCAAACACTCCACTGTGATGTATCTTGTATTTGGAGGTTTGCCATAAGACATATCTTGAAAAAAAGAACTTGCTGTTTAAAGTGTTTTATATGCCCCAGAAACGCCATTCCTTTCATTCAAGAGAAATGAAAATATGTCTGCACAAAAACTTGTATTTGAATGTTCATAGCAGTGTTACTCGTAATAGCCAAAAGATGGATACAACCCACATGTTCACCAACTGATGAATGGATAGACAAAACGTGGTTTATCCATGCAGTGGAATATTATTCAGTCATAAAAAGGAATAAAGTACTCATATGTGCTAAAAGTGAGTGAACCTTGAAAGCATTATGCTATGTGAGAGAAGCCAGTCACAAAAGACAACATATTGTATTATTTCATTTATATGAAATATCAAGAATAGACAAATCCACAGAGATAGAAGATAAATTAGTGGTTGCAGGAGTTGGGGGGATGAGGAGGGACTGTTAATGGGCACAGGATTTGTTTTAGGGAGGGCAAAAACATCCTAAAATTAGACTGTGGCAGTGGTTGCTCAACCATGTAAATACATTAGAAACCACTGAATTGCACACTTTAAAAGGGTGAATTGAATGGCATGTAAATTATATCTCAAGAAAGCTGGGGTTTTTTTGTAATACATGTATATCAGAATATTTTACTCTAAGGCAATGGTTCTCAAAGGGGAGCAGGGAAGAAATTTTGTCCCCCAGGGGAATTCAGCAATGTCTAGAGACTTTTCTTTTTTTTTTTATAGAGACAAAGTCTCACTATGTTGCCCAAGGTGGCCTCGAACTCCTGGGCTCAGGCAATCCTCCCTGGGCTCTAGCAATCCAAAGTGCTAGGTTTACAGGTGTGAGCCACTGCACCCGGCCATCTAGAGACTTTTTTTTTTTTTTTTTTTTGAGGCAGAGTTTTGCTCTTGTTGCCCAGGCTGGAGTGCAGTGGCATGATCTCAGCTCACTGCAACCTCCACCTCCTGGATTCAAGCAATTCTCCTGCCTCAGCCTCCCAAGTAGCTGGGAATACAGGGGTATGCCACCACGCCTGGCTAATTTTTATATTTTTACTAGAGTCAGGGTTTCTCCATGTTGGTCAGGCTGGTCTCGAACCCCTTGACTTCAAGTGATCCGCCCACCTCAGCCTCCCAAAGTGCTGGGATTGCAGGTGTGAGCCACCATGCCCAGCGTAGAGACATTTTTGGTTGTTACAACTGGGGAAAGGATTACTGGCTGTGGTAGGTAGAGGTCACGGATGCTGCTAAAACATCCTACAATACACAGGCAGTCCCCACAACAAAGGATCATCTGGCCCAAATGTCAATAGAGCTGAGGTTGAGAAACCCTGTTCCAGAGTATAACGCTTTAAAATAACGATGATTGTTCCCAATTTTTTCTTTTTACTTTATTTGTTCATTTTTAAGACAGGGTCTTTCTGTCATCCAGGCTGCAGTTCAGTGGCATGATCACAGTTTGCTGCATATTCGACCACCCAGGCTCAATCAATCCTTCCACCTTAACCTCCCAAGTAGCTGGGACCACAGGCGCACGCCACCATACCTTACACATTTTTTCTATTTTTTGTAGAGAAAGAGTCTCACTTTACCAGGCTGGTCTCAAACTCCTGGGCTCAAGCGATCCTTCTGCCTTGGCCTCCCAAAGTGCTGGGTTAACAGGCTTGAGCCACCACACCCAGCCTGTTCCTGATATTTTTATCAGGGTGGTTGTTGTTGCTCTTTTATGGCATTTGCTACCCACCCTCATCCCCTATACACCTGTAGAACTCTGGAGTTGTTTCATATCTTTCATAATTGGCTTCTCAAGGCTAAAGTGGCCACTAGGACGTGTGAATCCTGGTGTCCATGTGTTTGTAGCAGCAGTCAGCTCCTCCTCTCTCGCAGTCATTAGAAATCACTTCAGGATTACAGTCAGAGCTCTTAAAAATATGCAACAAACAATTAATTTTTCAAGGTACTTAATGGTTCTACATAACAGGCAGGGGCTATCTTAACATTCTAAATAAAGTGTCTTCTTTTAGAAAGTAGAGAAACATTTATCTTTTATATTCTATAATATTTAAATCTGTGCTTTAAAAAGAGACCTTACATGCAATGCATACACAAACCAGCAAGTCAACATATATTTACATAAAAGGTACATCATAAAGTTAGGGGATCCTTGAGTCCAGGCAAGTATTTACAGCCCAGATCCAAAGGAAGCTAAATGTTTATGAAGAGATTTTTGCGACAGGCAAGTTGAAGTTCACGGAGAAAAGCCCTGTAGAGGGCCAGCTCTCTACAACATTGGAAGTTCTGAAACATTTGTTTTCAGGAGTTAGAACCTCCCTTGGCTGCTTTATTGGTTTCTCTCAAGGACACCTGTCAGATGCTAGAAGCATTATTCTTTCTAACTTAGCCCTACCAGACTTCTAACAAAACCTATTCTCAGAAAAACAATTCTGACAAGATCTTCACCAGAAAGTGTACATGTCTGATCATGTCTACATTTTACCTTTCTCGAGAGGGCATGTATTATAAAAGCTATCAGAGACTTTAGCCAAAAGAATGAGAGTATAAAATTGGAAACTTCAGACTTACTAGATGGGGCTATAAAGTTAGCACATTAAAGAAACCTTGAAACTAGCCCAAGTTTCCCATAAAACTGAAGCTTTAGAAACTTACATTTGTCTTGTCTGAGTTCCTTTCTCAGGAGACTGACCAATAGGCCCCTAGATGGTGTCAGTGGGGCTGGGGCTTTAGAAATCAACACATCCAGACAGTATGATACACCTGCTGCCTATTGACCAACTCCTCTTCCTTAACCCTCTCTAATTCCTGTTTTCCTTTCCTGCTATATAAACCCCTAACTTTAGTCAGCTGAAGGGACAGATTTCAGACTTGTCTCCCATCTCTTGGTTGACATCACCTGCAATAAAGCCTTTTTTCCTGGACAACACTTGTCTCAGTAATTGGCTTTCTGTGTGATAAGCAACTGGACCTAGGCCGAACCTCTGGTGTTTGGCAACAACATCATGAATGAATCTCAAAATAATTACGCTGCATGAATGAAGCCAGATGAAAAAGAGTATATACTGTATGGTTCCATTTTTATAAAATTCTAGGCCATACAAACAGAAAGCAGTCAGTGGTTGCACGGGGATGGGAAGGTAGGAGGAAGGGATGGGATGGAGGGATGACAAAGGGACATGAGGAGACTTTTGGAGGTGATGCATATGTTCACTATCTTGATTCTTGTGATGGTTTCTTGGGTGCATGCATATGCCAAAACTCATCATATTGTCTACACTTTAAATATGTGTAGTCTACTGAATAACAACTATAACTCAATGAAGTCATAGAAAAAAATTAAGCTGACAAGATTAAATAAAAACTACTATGCAGGCCAGGCACAGTGGCTCACGCCTATAATCTCAGCACTTTGGGAGGCCAAGGCAGGTGGATCACTTGAGGTCAGGAGTTCAAGACCAGCCTGGCCAGCATGGTGAAGCCTCCTCTCTACTAAAAATGCAAAAATTAGCAGGGCGTGGTGGTAGGCGCCTGTAGTCCTAACTACTGGGGAGGCCAAGGCATGAGATTCGCTTGAGCCTGTGGAGACAGGGAAAAGGGTCAGTCGAGTCTCCCCACTAAGAGCAAGGACACCCACATCTGTGGCCAGTGCTGTGCCAAGTTCTTTGAATTATCACATCTTCTGCTCCACAAGAACTGTACTAAAAATCAATTAGTTTTATTCGTAAATGAAAATCCAGCCTCCCCACCCAAAACCTTCTACCCCAGGCTCCCTCCCAATAATCCTGATGAACAAATGAATGAAACAGTTAACAAAACAGATCAAGTGGACTGCAGCGACCTTTCAGAACACAACAGACTTGACAGGGAAGAGTCCATGGAGGTGGAGGCCCCGGTAGCTAACAAAAGTGGCAGCAGCACTTCCAGCCGCAGCCACAGCAGTATTGCCCCAAGTGGCAGCAGCAGCAGCTCCCTCACAGGTACCTCAGTGATCACAACCTCTCTACCTCAACTCAGGGACCTGACAACACTGGGTAACTTCTCCGTGATCAACAGCAACATCAACATCGAGAACCTCCAGAGCACCAAGGTTGTGGTGTCCCAGTTCTCCCAGGAAGTGAGGTGCAGCGGGGCTTCCCGGGGCAAGCTGGCCATCCCAGCCCTCATGGAACAGCTCCTAGGTATGCAGCAGCAGGTCCACTAGCTGCAACTGATCAAATAGATTTGTCACCAAATATTGCTTTTGGCTTCTCAGAATGCAGACTTGCCAACATCTTCTCATCCTTCTCAAGGTACTTTACAAACATCTGCCAACCCCTTGTCCATGCTAAATTCCCATTTATCTCAGCAGCTGGCAGCAGCAGCTGGATTGGCACAGAGCCTCGCCAGCCAATCTGCTAGCATTAGTGGCGTGAAACAGCTACCCCAATCCAGCTACTTCAAAGTAGTTCTGGCAACACCATCATTCCGTCCAACAGTGGCTTTTCTCCCAATATGAACATATTGGTGGTGTCAGTTACCACCCCGTCCTTGGAAAAAGTGGCTTCAAGTGCTGCGGCCTCCCATGTCAGCAACCCAGCTGTCTCATCATCATCCTCATCAGCTTTTGCAATAAGCAGTTTATTAAGTCCTGCATCTGATCCACTTCTACATCAGTTGGCGCCCGCTAACTCAGTTTTCCCCAGCCCTTTGCCCAACATCGGAACAACTACAGAGGATTTAGCCTCCTTGTCTGCCTTGGCCCAGCAAAGAAAAAGCAAGCCACTAAATGTCACTGCCTTTGAAGTGAAAAGTACTTCCAATGAGGCATTCTTCAAACACAAGTGCAGGTTCTGTACAAAGGTCTTTGAGAGTGACAGTGACTTGCAGATCCACTTGCATTCCCATACTGGAAAGAGGCCATTCAAGTACAACATCTGTGGGAACGGGTTCTCCACCAAGAAGAATCTGAAACTCCACTTTCAGTGCCACAAAGAGAAATACACCCATACCCAGATGAACCCTTATCCTGTTCCTGAGCATTTGGACAATATCCCCATGAGTACCGGCATCCCATACAGCATGTCCGTCACTCCAGAGAAGCCAGTCACCAGCTGGTTAGACACCAAACCAGTCCTGGCTACTCTGACCACTGCAGTCAGTCTGCCATTGCCCCCAACCCTCCCAAGCCTCATACTCTTCATCAAGACGGAAGAGCCAGCCCCCTTCCCCGTTAGCCATTCTGCCACCAGTCCCACAGGTTTAGTCAAAAGTGACTCCAGGACCGCCGAGCTGGCCACAAGAAACCTAGGTGGGCTCCCAGAGGAAGCTGAAGGGTCCACTCTGCCACCCTCCAGTGGCAAAAGCAAAGAGAGTGGTGTGGTCACCAACTCTGTCCTGACGGCGAGCAGTAGTGCCCTGAGCTCCCCAGCAGCAGACTGGGGCCCCCTGGGGAAGCACTACCACCTTCACCAACCCTTTGTTGCCTCTCATGTCCAAGCAGTTCAAGGCCAAGTTTCCTTTTGGGGGGCTCTTGGACTCAGCCCAGGCATCAGAGACATCCAAGCTTCAGCAACTGGTAGAAAACATTGACAAAAGGCCACTGGCCCCAGTGAGTGCATCATCTGCCACCCAGTCCTCAGCTGTCAGAGTGCCTTGTAAATGCACCATTGGACACACATTAGGGAGAGGCCTTTTAAGTGTAAGATCTGTGGCCAGGTTTTCATCACAGAAAGGAATCTTAAAACCCACTACAGTGTCCATCGTGCTGTGCCTCTGCTCAGAGCCCAGCATTCCTGCCCCATCTGCCAGAAGTTGACAGACGAATGCTGTCATCCTGCAGCAGCACACTTGAATGCATATGGGAGGCCAGGTCTCCAACACCCCAGTCCCCAGCAGTTACTCTGAGTCCATGGAGTCTGACACAGGCTCCTTCTATGAGAAAAATTTTGATGACCTAGACAACTTCCCCAATGAAAAAATGGAAGACTGTCCTGAGGGCAGCTTCCCTGATATGCCCAAGTCTGCAGACGACTCCCAAGACAGCTTATCTTCTTCGCCTTTGCCCCTAGAGATGTCGAGCATCACTGCTTTGGAAAATCAGATGAAGATGATGAATGCCGGCCTAGTGGAGCAGCTGCGGGCAAGCCTGAAGTCAGTGGAGAATGGGTCCTTCGAGGATGATGTCCTGATCAACGATTCATCCTCAGTGGGTGATGACATGGAGCGCTAAAGTGCTAGCAGCCCAGCCATCTCAGAGTCTGCGTCTTCCATGCAGGCTCTGTCCCCATCCAACAGCACCCAGGAGTTCCATAAGTCACCCAGAGAAGAGGAGAAACCACAGAGAGTGGTCCCAAGTGAGTTTGCCAACGGTTTATCTTTCATTCCAGTGAATGGCGGGGCTTTGGATCTGACATCTAGTCACATAGAGAAAATCGTTGTAGAAGATTCTTTGGGGACCCTCTTCCCTTTCAGAGACCAGGGTAAATTTAAAAACACTGCTTGCAACATTTGTGGCAAAACATTTGCTTGTCAGAGTGCCTTGGACATTCACTATAGAAATCATACCAAAGAGAGACCATTTATTTGCAGTTTGCAATTGTGGCTTTTCCACAAAGGGTAATTTGAAGCAGCACATGTTGACACATCAGATGCAAGATCTACCATCACAGCTCTTTGAGCCCAGTTCCAATCTTGGCCCCAATCAGAACTCTGTGGTGATTCCCGCCAACTCGTTTTCATCTCTCAGCAAAACGGAGATCAATGGCTTTGTGCATATTTCTCCTCAGGACAGTAAGGACACCCCCACCAGTCACATCCCTTCTGGGCCTCTGTCTTTCTCTGCCACATCCCCAGTTCTGCTCTTGGCTCTGCCCAGAATTCCCAAGCAGCACTACTGCAACACATGTGGCAAAACCTCCTCCTCGTTGAGTGTCTGGCAGAACTCACACTGGAGAGAAACCATTTGCTGCACTATTTGTGGAAGAGCTTTCACGACAAAAGGTACACATGGGCACTCACATGTGGAATAGCACCCCTGTGTGACAGGGTAGGCAGCTCTCTGGGGATGGGCCCATGACATTTCTAGGAGGCAATCCCATCAAGTTCCCAGAAATGTTCCATAAGGATTTGGTGGCAAGATCAGGAAGTGGGGATCCTTCCAGCTTCTGGAACCAGAATGCAACACCGCATTCCAACGGGTTGGCGATGAAGGGCAACAGGATCTCTGTCATTCAGAATGGTGGCATCCATCCAATTCCTGGAAGCCTGGACACTGGGAACAGCTCACCTGTTAGTGGGCTGACAGGAAATCTGGAGAAGCTCCAGAAATCAGAACCCACTGCTTCTCTGGCCGTCCTGGGGAAAATGGCAAGCAATTAGAAGAGAACCAACTTCCGCTTCACCCGCTTCATGTAGGACAGCAAAGAGATCGTCGCAAGTTAAAGCAGCTTGGGCTGGAAACATAGCATACATTCCTGTTCAGAATACGACCTGTGGTGGCCTCCTACCCCTTGCCCCCATACCCCTTCCTTCTGGTTTCCCAGATCTATGAATTACAACATCATGAAGATATTCTTTTGTACCCTGTTCAACTTTGGAGTTCTAAGAAAGCTTATTTATTAGCGATACAACCTCGCTTTGCAAACGGAATGAAAGTATTAACTTTGGTCTTAATGTATTTTGGACTAAATACTAATTAGCTAGAGTGCTGTAAATTTGCTGTGATATGTATGGCAATTGCAAGTTGCCCTGCTAGGCAGTTGTAATCTGGCGTTAACTTATTTTTTATATCCAGTTTAATACGAATCTGGTGTTGATGCAATGCCTCAGTGATGCATTAGATCTCTAATAAAGTCTGTACATAAATGTACACTTTGATTCTGCTGGAAATTTTTGTCATCGAACACATTGTCTAATCTTTCAAAACAGATTTAAGGAAAGGACTGAAAGTACAGACTGAACAATGTGGTTGTTTGACAGTTTTGTTTTTTTATTTTTATTCAAAAAGTCAAACTTTTTTTGTTTTGTAGATTTATCCATTTCCTTTTTGAATTGCTATTTGTATTGTGCTTTTTACATGAGTCATCTTCAATATTAATACATTTCTGTAGAGTAATAAGCATGCAGAATTCTTTAGAGAAAACAAACAAGTGTTGTTTTGGTAGTTGAACTGAGACGTAACATTTTGCTGTATAGGTATATACATGATAGAAAATGTGTGCTGGAATTTCACAAGGCTGCTAAGTATAGCATCTTGAACAACATTCAGTAGAGAAAATGTAAATGCTCTTGTATATAAATAAGAAGTATCACTTTCATTCAAATGTACATATGTTCCTTACAAGAGCAAATGCTTCTTGATCAAGAGAGAAGGAATAGTGTTTATTTTGTATTAGGTATGGAAGAAAAAAAATGGACTGTTACATGCACTTTCATGGAAAGTTGAAAGGAAAGGGGAGGAGCTCAATTTCATTTAATACTTATTAACAACAGAGATACTGTAATTTTACTCAAGTAATAAAATACATTTTTTTGCAACAGAAAAAAAAAAGCCCTGTGCAGTTTCCAAAGGGAAGTTAAACTTGCAGGTTATAGAGATATCAAAGTAAACCACAAAAATAATAAAATAAAATAAAAATAGGCCGGGCCCTGTGGCTCACGCCTGTAATCCCAGCACTTTGGGAGGCTGAGGCGGGTGGATCACCTAAGGTCAGGAGTTCTAGACCAGCCTGGCCAATATGGTGAAACCCAGTCTCTATTAAAAATACAAAAATTAGCTGAGCATGGTGGCGCGAGCCTGTAATCCCAGCTACTTGGGAGGCTGAGGCAGGAGAATCGCTTGAACCCGGGAAGCGGAGGTTGCAGTGAGCCGAGATTGCGCCACTGCACTCCAGCCTGGGCAACAGAGCAAGACTCCATCTCAAAATAAATAAATAAAAATAAAAATAAAAAATAGGGATGTCAAAGCAAAATTACATTCTAAAAATACACTGTTCTAAACTTCACCATAACTGGAAAAAAATGTAATCAGTATTTACACGGCAAGAGTGAAATGTAGTTCCGCATCTAGTAGGATTGGTTCAATAAAACTGAAGTAAACCTCGGGTGGAGGCTTGGGCCTGTTCCTTCCTTTGCTGGTTCACTGGGCTAACATTGGTCTCTTCTGAACCCGAAATCAGTGTGTTCCTTAAGTCTCTTCATTGATTCTCTGCTCTCTCCAAGATTCTTTATGCTCAGGCTGTGATTAGCCCAAGGACAGGACTACGTTTCTCTCCCAAACTCCCATCCTATATCACTACCTGGATGTTCCCATTCAGATGTCCTGAAATGACATTAAATGCAATATGTCCCCAAATCAGTTTCTTCTACAAAATTCCCCGGTTCCCAAGTTCTGCACACTCCAGTCTACTCTGTCCCCTGTTCCCAGGAGGCCATGATGAACTGGATGAAGATGGGGAGCTGTATAGGACAATGCCTATCATTGAGCAACTACAGTGTCCACAGCACACCTGGAAGGCCATCTGTCACTTATGCCACCTAGATGACAGCCCTGCTGTCTTAAAATCTACCTTCATGATTATCCTATAGATTTCATTCAGGAGGGTGGGAAACAGCAGGAAGAGAACACTGGTTTCAGATGGTAACAGTCTTGAGGCCACTGATGTTCTGGTCAATATACAGTTCTCAGCCCTGCTACAAACAGTTTCAAATGAAAGTAGGGAGTTTGGGGGCCTATTCTCATTTATGACCTGTATATTTGTGTGGTGCTTACCCAGGGCTCAGGGTGGGAGTACTGAGGCCTGAGGCACAGGGTCTCTCAGGCACCCCACTAACATGGGATCAGAAGGGATGACTGCTTTCCCTCGGCATCTGGACATGTACCCCTGTAAATCGCATGTTGGTGTGGGGTCCCTCAGTCTGGGGACAGAATTCCCCACACACAAACTTTTCATCAAGTGAAACAGGACCTTCAATGTCTGCAAAGCACCAGTGGGGCTGTACCAGTTCATCACACAGGCTCCTAGAGACATTTCTAACATTTTTTTCACAAGAGCTGGGGCGCTCCTGGCCTTACCAACAAGGAGCCTGGCCTCTGCAGGGCAGTGGCCCAGAACACAGAGTCTACCGCAGCCTGCAGTCCTGCAAGCATAGCCTTGGGGCTTCCAGGAGCTCTGTGAGTGTTAGGCTAATCCCTGAAGGGAGGGAAGAACAGAGGGAGGCCTCTCAGCCCACTGGTGAGGAGATTGGCCGGGGCAGCTGGCTTCATGGTGCATTTGGGTATACCCCAGCTGGGCCCACAGAAGGCACATTAGTTTATTGATGTATATGATGTATGCCCTATATTACCAAAGTAATTTATAGGTTGTAAAGCATACCATTTCATATATCGCTTCATCTTCACAAACACTAGTGAAGTTGGAATCATTACTGTGATTTTTCAAATGAGGAAACAGGCTCAGAGAAGTTCAATGGCTTGTCCCTATCACACAGCCTGATGGAGAGAAGTCACGAAAATACCTTTACCTTCTCACTGGCCGATATGCTGATGCTACATTTGGTTCCCATTTGCGAGTTAATTAAATAAGGATAGCATTTATAATTGCACTATCACAGGCAATGAAGAGAAGCTTTGGGGAGAAAGTTGCCTTTCTAGATCTCTCTTTCTTTCCTTCTCTTTCTCTCTTTGCCCCTCCCTCCTCTACTTCCCACTGAACTACATAGCACAATTCGTTTCCTGCCCCAAAGTGCAGGAAACGAATTGTGCTATGAAGTGTTCTTAAATGCAAAGCAGACCTGAAGAAAAGGTTTGTTGGGTAAGGAAAAGGTTTAGTATGCACACAATGATATAGCTTCATGTCTATAACCACAATGCCTGAATTTCCACCATCAGAAATTAAGGTCTTGGGATAAGAATTTTACACTGGCCCAATAATGTTATCTCCAGATTCAAAAATTGGTCTTAAAGGCCACATGTTTTCAGATATTATCAATCCCACATAGGTATGAAAGGGCTTATCTGTTTGTCAGCCTGAAAGTTAGTTGCAGAGAGAACTGGAAGGCCATGAGAGAAGGCTATAGCTGCCGGGAGGAAAAGAGAGTTCTAGACCTTGAATCCCAGCCCCAGGAGACCAGGCAGAACCACAGCAGTGGCAGGAGGCCATTGGATGCTGGCAGGCTCAGAGAGGA